>NC_090725.1:110155835-110186007 GCF_036898095.1 Palaemon carinicauda | reverse complement strand
ACTCAAGGTCCTCATGTTTTGATAGCAAACAACTCATAATAGAAAACAAATTAAAATTAAAATAAAAAATTAATGTATTAAATTAACATAGGGACCTTGACAAGAAAAAAGTACCTTTATATAAATAAAATTGTGCTTAACCACCACTTCACATGACTCTTACTTATACTTAACTTTCTAAGCTATTCCTACCATGATTAGCTAGCTAAAAGTATGTACTGTATATTCATTAACAATCTCTAGAGATTCGTCCATAACTATTATTTTTTGCCTCTCGGCATTTCCATTGAACATTATCTTAGCATTACTCACATCCATTTTCAGGCCTACATTTCTACTTTCTCTATTGAAATTGTTTATAATCTTTTTTAATTCCTCCCATGATTTAATAAACAGACCTATGTCATCCGCAAATCTTAATTAATACCTCATTAATATCTCTTTCCTATCAGCCAAAAAAATAAAAAAATTGACACTGTTCCTCAACAGTCGGGTAACAACTAAATACCTAATTTTCTGCTCATGTGACCAGAAGCAAACTTAATTTTTCAAGAACTTACCCATCTTCGGGTAGGAGGCTTGAACTCTAAGCTATAGTAGTGCTTGCCAGACGAGAGAGAGAGAGAGAGAGAGAGAGAGAGAGAGAGAGAGAGAGAGAGAGAGAGAGAGAGAACTATCATCAATTTCCAAATTAAATAACGTTTTGTCTTTGAGAGAGAGAGAGAGAGAGAGAGAGAGAGAGAGAGAGAGAGAGAGAGAGAGAGAGAGAGAGAGAGAGAGAGAGTAAAACGATGATGATGATTCCCAGATGGAGAAGAAGAGTGAAGAAATTTGCAAATGAATAAATAATGCTGGAGATCATAATGATATTTGCAAATCTAAAAAAAAAAAAAATTGATTTTCGTTTTCTTGACCAAATAAAATCATTATTATTATTATTATTATTATTATTATTATTATTACTAGCCAGGCTACAACCCTAGTTGGAAAAGCAAGATGCTACAAGCCCAAGGGTTCCAACAGGGAAAAATAGTCCAATGAGGAAAGGAAATAAGGAAATATGTATGTATATGTATCCCTTTCGGAGTGGGGATACCTCAACGCGGTGAAAGGGTTTGCGTATCGTCATGATCAGCAAAGCTGTACGAGACAGGACCACTCATACTAGGATGGTTTGCTCTGAGATCAGACATAAGTGTTCCACCATCACCAATCCGCAGTTGGCCTGCGTGATGATGAAAACTGGCCAAACCACAGACATTAATCTGGATATGGCCGCCGAAGCTTTTGTCTTGCAGTGGACTAGAAACGGCTGCATTTGTTGTTGTTGCATATATATATATATATATATATATATATATATATATATATATATATATATATGCATGTATATATATATACATATATGTATATATATATATATATATATATATATATATATATATATATATATATATATATATATATACATTCACAGCTTTTCTCCCCGTGACTTCTAAAAATTTGAACAAGACACAGGACTTTGAAGGTAAATAATTTTAATCTTAGTTTCTTCCTTTCTCTTTACCCTCTGTTTTTTCCCTTTCTCCTCCTATTTTAAGCTATTCCCATCTACGTAAAAAAAGACTGGCATTTTCCCTCTAGGTTTAAAACACCATCTAGAACTTTAATTCATTCATAAAATCATTAATATCACTATGTCACTCGCGTTTCTAGTTACGGCATCATTGTTTACAAGATGGGTTTTTTTAGTTTCAACCCAGCGTCGAAATTAAAAGAAATTGGGGTGGCGAATTGGGGATTACTGGGGAGAGGATAGCTGGGGGATCTATGGGGAGGTTCTGGGGATTGCAGGGGAGGGGAAGAGGGTAGGGGAAGGTTAAGGGGTTGAGGAAGGTTGTGTTTCAACCCAGCGTCGAAATTAAAAGAAATTGGGGTGTGGATTGGGGATTACGGGGGAGTGGATAGCTGGGGGAGCAATGGGAAGGTTCTGGGGAAGTACAGGGGAGGGGGAGAAGGTAGGGGAAGGTAAAGGGGTTGAGGAAGGTTGAGTTTCAGCCCCGTCGAAATTAAAAGAAATTGGGGTGGGGATTAAGATTACCGGGGAGTGGGAAGCTGGGGGAGCTATGGGGAGGTTCTGGGGGGGGGGGAGGTACGAGGGAGAGGGTAGGGGAAGGTTAAGGGGTTGAGGAAGGGGCTAATGGAAGGCCATTAGGTCAACACCATCCCATCTTTTGTAAGGCGTAATGGATAATTGCTGTACTCTATACAATACTTATTCAACTTAGAAAAAATAACTCGGAAACAATTCGAACAATTTCTTTTTTTTTTTCCTTTCGTTTAAAGTTGAAATATATAAGCTTTTTTTTCTTTTTTTTTTTGACAATTATTATGTCTCCCCTAATGGTACACTTGCCTCAAAAAATGATCCATAATATATTTGGAAATGAAACAAAAGAGTAACTTATAATCTAAAGGTTCCTTAAAGCTGAACTAGACTTATCTAGCTAAGACTATTTTTTAGTTGGTAGTGTATGTGACCCGTCAAAAATGAAGGCTAAATATGCACGCATACGGACATGTATCTATCTCCTCTCACCAGGGTATGACTACTCCCTCTCCCCCTACACAGGGGACTGGGAGAGCTTAACCTGACTGGATATATATATATATATATATATATATATATATATATATATATATATACTGTATATATATATATATATATATATATATATATACAGTATATATATATATATACAGTATATATATATATATATAAACTGTATATATATATATATATATATATATATATACTGTATATGTATATATATATATATATATATATATATATATATATATATATATATATATATACACAGTATATATATATATATATATATATATATATATATATATATATACATATATATAATAGGACACTTACTCTTTATAATATAGAAAATATAGTTTCTATAAACTAATAAACATCTCCTAGTATAATGGAAAAAAAATACACAACACGGAAATAAATTAAATTATGAATGTTTATAAATGACTGTAATTTTCTCCTGTTTCTGTCTCTCCAAATATTTATTCTCGATTTCTGTAAGGACATCATCATTTACTCTCTTATACATATCATTCCTCAATGTATTGATAAAAAGGATTTAAATTCCTGATGTCTTATTGATAATCTAAAAAATTTATCCCCCTCTCAGCATGTCTATTTCTTAAATAATTGTGTAACACAAATCTTCTCTATCAGGAGGTTCAATACGACACAGTATTCTAGAAGTTTTATTCCAGTTAAGAGAGATTATAGAATGATTTTTCTAATCAGGCAGTTGAATCGGTGGAACTTCAAACTTGTAGCGAATGTTGTTATGTTGAACAGGCTAACACAAGTCTGTTTCTATATATATATATATATATATATATATATATATACAACATCTATTTTATCGTTGTTACTGATATTAAGAATTTTTATAATCATTATTCTTTATTTTTCGTTTAGTTTATTTCCTTATTTCCTTTCCTCACTGGGCTATTTTTACATGTTGGAGGTCATCAGCTTGTAGCATCATGATTTTCCAAGTAGCGTTTTAGCTTGGTTAATATTATTATTATTATTATTACTATTATTATCATTATTGCTAAGCTACAACCATAGTTGGAAAGGCAGATGCTATAAGCCCTGGGGCTCCAACAGGGAAAATAGCCCAGTGAGGAAAAGAAAATAAAAAACTTTAAGAAGAGTAACATTAATATAAATATCTCCTATATAAACTATAAAAACTTTAACAAAACAAGAGGAAGAGAGATAAACTCTAGTGTACCGTCAAGCAAGAGAACTCTAACCCAAGACAGAGGCTATGGCACTACCAATTGTAGTAGTAGTAGTAGTAGTAGTAATAATAATAATAATAATAGTCGAGGAAGATATCACCAAGTTACGTTTATTCACATACTATGTATCATCCTAATCAAGAATATATGACTCTTGATGGATTGAACAGCATCCAATATGCAACCTTCTTTTCAAGGATGCAAAGAAAAAAAAGATGTATTATGAATTATGCCAAAATGTTTTGATCTCAACATTCCATTCATATTTAGGTGATGTAGGCTAATGGGTTACAGTTTGTCCAGTTAAGTAGAGTAACAACTTAACAGTGAAATCTCTAAAACAAGAAAATAGTTTCCTTTGTGTCTACTTTCATACACTGTGTTGTCTCTACCATTCAGTGTACATGTTTTTGCATTTATCATTAACAGAAAAAGCCTTAATTATGCATAAATGGCGAATGGAATTATCGAAACATTATTCCCGAGGATATTCCATCACTACATAGTATGTTCATGTAATATCACAGATGAAAACAAATTAAATATATTGAGTTAATTTACATATCATTTTCTGGACCAACAGTTTTTAATATTAGCTGGAACAAAATAATTTCTAATTTAATTTTAGCTTAGAGATCACATGAATATTTCTTCAGTAAGAATATCTTTATCATTATTAGGATGGAGAGTTACCAGCACAATTAGTCAAGCTTGACTCCTACAGAGCTAGTTGGCCAGCAAATAAGTCAAACTTGACTACTATAGAGCTAGTTTACTAGCACAATAAGTCAAACTTGACTCCTACAGAGCTAGTTTACCAACACAATGAGTCAAACTTGACTCCTGCAGAGTTAGTTTACCAACACAATGAGTCACACTTGACTCCTACAAAGACAATGAGTCAAACTTGACTCCTACAGAGCTAGTTTACCAGCACAATGAGTCAAACTTGATTCCTACAGAGCTAGTTTACTAGCACAGTGAGTCAAAATTAACTCCTACAGAGACAATAACTTGACTCCTTGACAGCTAGTTTACCAGCACACTGAGTCAAATTTGACTCCTACAGAGCTAGTTTACCAGCACAATGTCATGTTAAGACTCCTACAGAGCTAGCCTCGAGAAAGGCTATCATCTCATCTTGGTGCCTTTACAGAATGTCTATCTTTAATCTGATTGAAAACAAAAGGACTCTTAGATCTGCCCCCTTCCCCTTTTCCAACCCTTTACATCTCCAAGGCCAAACTCCTCTCACCCCATCAGACTGAAAGGTGACCTAAGAGCTGTATTGCAAAGGGAATTATTTCCCCAGTTACCACAGAGACTGTAGGTGAAAGGGTAGAGTTGGATTGTTGGCAGAGGAGGTGGGTGGTTCCAGGTGGATTCCTAGGGGTAGAGGGTGGGGTGGTAGAGGTGTCAGTGCGTGCACACGCAATATCCCAAGGCAAAAAAATATGCCTACCTTCGGATATCTTTGTAAAAACTAACCTCGTCTTATAAAAGGGCTAGAGAGAGAGAGGGAGCTAGTTTGCTGCCCCTCAATCTTCCTATGAGGAAAAAAGATCCGATATATTCTGTAATCTCTTTTATTAATGGATTCTCTCTCTCTCTCTCTCTCTCTCTCTCTCTCTCTCTCTCTCTCTCTCATGAGTGTTGCGTGTAAGCTATTTAACAACAAAGTTTTCCCCATCAAACGAAGTTACTGCCACGGATGCTTTTTAATCGAAAAATTAAACGAATTTTTTTTTAGTAGAAACTTACTTTGATTCCCAGAGGATCTGTTAATCAACTAGGGATTACAAAAAAAAAAAAAAAAAAAAAAAAAAAAAAAAAAAAAAAAAAAAAACCACACTTCAAGTTTGGGATCAGACATGTTAAAAAAAAAAATATTGTGAAAATCCATTATATGCTATCCTTTTTTCTAAATATATCTCATTTTCGATTTCCTAAATAAATTCAATAAGTTGTCTTGTCTAACAGCGGGTGGCTCCAAAGAAGCACAACGCAAGTTACTGCCACATCATCTTCTTTTCCCACTGTTATCCTTACATTAAAGGGCCGGTTGCCTGATGCACCCTCTCCAAGGTCTTCTATCAAAGGCACCCTCTTCCGCCAATCCTCTTCCCTCCATATCATCCTTGACTTTATCTCGTTATATAATTCTCGACCTCCATCTCAATCTTCCACCCAACCCCCTTACAGGTTCGTCCTAAGCCCTCCTCCTTCCCTGCCATTCTTTAACTGCAGATTCATGGATGAAAACTTAAAGAAACTATGGGCTGATGGATTTATAAATGTGTTTATATAGTACAGTGGTATACTATGATCAAATGGCTGACTATAGTGTTTAAGGTTCTAAAATATGGACGAAAGAAATCTTTATAATTATAAATTTATATAAAGCCCTCAGAAGAATATTGGGAGTTAAACGGTAGGATAGGATTAGAAAGGAAACTATAAGAGAGATTACTCGAGTGACATATGTGGATGAGATCATGATGAAGGGTATATGGAGATTATTTGGGCATGCTATTCGCACTCCCCCAGAGTTCACCAAACTTCCAACTAGGTTCCACAAGGCAATATAAAGTTGGTAGACCCATTTCTACGAGGCTGAGGACTATGAAACGAGAAAGCTATATATAATTAAATACACAGTGAATAAGCCTAGTGTAAGAGTAGGCAGCTTCTTATATTTACTGATTCAATGAATTAAAAACGTGTTGAGAACTAGTAAATTTTATATTAACTCTAAACCCACCTCTTTACCCCTAAAATAAAAGTCTATTTTGAGGTTTTAATTTCTGTTTGGATACCTTAACGTGGTGAAAGGGTTTGCGTACTACCCTGATCAGCAAATCTGTACTAGTCAGGGCCACCCATACTAAAGTTGATTTGCTGTCAGTAATCAGAATAGTCTCCCACCATCACCAATCCATCCTAGCCAGCATGGTAATAAAAACTGCCCCAACACCAGACATGAATAAAGACTTGTCTGAGGCCATTATCTTACAGTGAACTAGAAACGGCTGCATTTGTTGTTGTAATATCTGTAGACATATAAAAGTTAAGGATGTTTCCAAACACAGCCAAGTCGAAAAGACCATACTACCTATGATATTCCGCCATAAGAAAATTAAATTAAAACCCTCTTTGCGAGTAAACACAAGCAACAGTGTACCAACTGCCAATCTTTAACACGAACATGGCATAATGAATGGGACCAAACTACAAAATAGCAGCGTAAAACAAAAGAGCAAAGCCATCTAGCGAAAATATTACACCTAGAAAAAGAAAGAATAAAACGCCATTATATCAACAATGTATTAAGGCGCCAAACAAAACATGGGGATTGAGTTCCTAATAATTTTCTCAGGTTGATATATATATATATATATATATATATATATATATATATAAGTGTATATATATATATATATATATATATATATATATATATATATATATATATATCTTTACTTTTACAGCTAATCATTAAAATATGCGACTAAAATGCCCTTGAGGGTGAATTAAGATAAATGAATACATTATACTATATATATATATATACATATATATATATATATATATATATATATATATATATATATATATATACACATAATTTCATAGCCAAATAAAAGTTTCATTTCCACCAATTCCAAGGTCTATTTTTGCAACACAAAAACCTAGTGATTTTAACTTCAACTTGATAATAACACAAGAATATATTTTCAAAATCACAATATGACAATTTGAGTGTATTCATCCTCGGATAGAGTCAAATCTATTAAAAAATATACATTATTGAATACAGCAGATTATAACAGGCACGGATACATGAAACATGCGTTACTATGTCGTTAAAGTTATTTGAAGTTTACGGGAATAACAATCATATCATCAAATACATAGATAAAAATTCATACCGGAATGCTCTTTATTTCTCGTCGGTAAAATATCCTCTGCTATTGTGGCCTGATTGGTAACGTCTCTGCCTGATGTTTGCCAGACGGGGGTTCGAGTCCCGCTCAAACTCGTTAGTACCTTTGGTGTCTGCAACCTTACCATCCATGTGAGCTAAGTTTGGGGGCGGGTTTGGGGAAGCCTATAGGTCTATCTGCCGACTCATCAGCAGCCACTACCTGGCCCTCCCTGGTCCTAGCTTGGGTGAAGAGGTGGCTTGGGCGCTGATCATATATATATATGGTCAGTCTCTAGGGCATTGTTCTGCTTGCTAAGACAATGTCACAGTTCCTTGTGTCTGCCATTTATGAACGACTTTTACACTGCTCTGATGGGGTAGAGTGATGGGCCTTTAGTCTCTTGGGTTAGAGTTCTCTTGCTTGAGGGTACACTCGGGCACATGATTCTATCTTATTTTTCTTTCTCTTGTTTTCAAGTTTTTACAGTTTATATATGAAGATTATTTTAATGTTCTTAAAATATCTTATAGTGATTGTTCATTACTTCTCTTTTAGTTTATTTCTTTCCATGTTTCCTTTCCTCACTGGGCTATTTTTCCTTGATGGAGCCCTTGGGCTTATAGAATCCTACTTTTTCAAACTGGGTTGTAGCTTAGTTTATAATAATAAAAATAATAAGGAGCTGATTATTACATTTCTTCATAGCAACTACACCAACATCTGCTGATCATTACATATCTTAAGTACGACACCAAAAACCTGGTGATTATTACACTTCTTAATTGCAACTACACCAACATCTGCTGATTATTACGTTTCTTAACTGTACCTACACCAAAAGCTACTGATTATTACACTTCTTGATTGCAACGACACCAAAAGCTGCTCATTATTACACTTCATTGCGATGACACCAAAGAATGTTGATTATTACACTTCTTAATAGCATGGACACCAGTACCAAACTATTATTACACTTCTTGAATTCAATGATCCCCAAAAGCTATTAATTATTACATTTCTTAATTGCAACGACACCAGAATCTTCTGATTATGACATTTCTTGATTGCAACGAAACCAGAAGGTGCTGATTATTACACTTCTTATTTGCTACGACACAAGAAGCTGCTCATTATTACACTTCTTGATTGCAACGACATTAGAAACTGCTCATCATTACGCTCAATTACAAAGCCAGTAAAATTAGAAACTGCTCATTATTACGCTCAATTGCAAAGCCAGTAGAAAGGGCTGATTATTACACTTTTTAAATGCAACTACAAAAAAGCCTGCTGATTATTACACTTAATAATTGCAATGACACCAAAACCTGCTGTATATTACACTTCTTAATTACAACGGCACCAAAGACTGCCTATTAAATTCTTGAATTCAAAGAGCCCCAAAGCTGCTGATTATTACATTTCTTAATTGCAACGACATTAGAAACTGCTCATTATTACACTTAATTGCAACGACACCATAATCTTCTAATTATGATATTTCTTAATAGCAATGGCACAAGAAGGTGTTGATTATTACACTTCTTATTTGCTACGACACAAGAAACTGCTTATTATTACACTTCTTAATTGCAAGGACATTAAAAACTGCTCATCATTACACTCAATTGCAACACCACTAGAAAGGGCTGATTATTACACTTTTTTAATGCGACAACAAAAAAAGCCTGCTGATTATTACACTTCTTAATTGCAATGACACCAGAATCTGCTAATTATGACATTTCATAATTCCAACGCCACTAGAAACTATTGATTATTACACTTTTTAAATGCAACAACACAAAAGCCGGCTGATTATTACACTTCTTAATTGCAACGAAACCAAACCTGCTGATTATTACACTTCTTAATTGCAATGACACCAGAATCTGCTAATTATGACATTTCATAATTCCAACGCCACTAGAAACTATTGATTATTACACTTTTTAAATGCAACAACACAAAAGCCGGCTGATTATTACACTTCTTAATTGCAACGAAACCAAACCTGCTGATTATTACACTTCTTAATTGCAATGACACCAGAATCTGCTAATTATGACATTTCATAATTCCAACGCCACTAGAAACTATTGATTATTACACTTTTTAAATGCAACAACACAAAAGCCGGCTGATTATTACACTTCTTAATTGCAACGAAACCAAACCTGCTGATTATTACACTTCTTAATCGCAACTATAACAACAGCTGCTGATTATTACACTTGTTAATTGTAATGAAACCAAGAACTGCTGATTACTATACTTCTTAATTGCAACTATACCAACAACTACTGATTATTACACTTTTTATTGCAACTACACCAACACCTGCTAATTACTACACTTGTTAATTGGAACGTCACCAAAACCTGCTGATTATTACACTTCTTAATTGCAACTATACCAAAAGCTACTGATTATTACACTTCTTAATTTCAACTACACCAACAGCTGCTAATTATTATACTTTTTAATTGCAACGACACCAAAACTAGCTGAATATTACACTTCTTAATTGCAACTATACCAAAAACTGGCTGATTATTAAACTACTTAATTGCAATGACACAAAAACCTGCTGATTATTACACTTCTTAATTGCAACTATACCAACAGCTGCTAATTGCAATGACATCAAAAGCTGATTATATACTGTGTGTGTACATATATATATATATATATATATATATACATATATATACACACACACACACACACACATATATATATATATATATATACATATATATATATATATATATATATAAACAATGTTTGTGAATATCTACTGTCATGTAAGATCATGCAACGCGTTCATGCTATCCAGTAGCCTAGGTATTGGCTTACTCCTTAATCTGAAGGCTTAAGCCTGTTTAAGCGGATTCGCCAAGCTCAAATCACTCATGGACAAGACTTAATGCTTACACATGTTACGAAATGTCATCGTAAAATTTACATCTGCCAACAGAATTATTGCTTTAGGTTTTTTTTAACAAAACAGCCGCTATAATTCCTTGTGGTGAATAAAAATGTCTATCTGTTTGAATATTTTTTTTTTCTTTTACAAAGCAGACGTTATAATTCCTGGTAGTAAATAAGAATATCAATCTGTTTGAATATTTTTTTCCCACAAAACAACCCCTATAATTCCTTGTGGCAAATTAAAATATTTATCTGTTTGAATATATTTTTGTTTTTTCATATAAATATTTATCTTTTTGAATAACTTTTTTTTCACAAAACTGCCATTATAATTCCCAGTAATAAATAAATTAATATCTACTTTAATGACATTATATTTTTTTTTCATTTCGTTTATGGTAATTAGTTAGACAAATGAAAAAAAAAATGGATGAAATCGTAGGTTTTTTAATAACTTGTAATCAACAAATAAAAAAGCCAAGCATTTTAATAATGATCTTTAGTACAATGAAATCGAAGGTCTTTTAATGATTTTTAATCGACTAATCAAAAATTTAATAACTTTATTAATGAGGATCTTTAGAAGCATCAAAATATTAAATTGCATTTAGTGTTATTAAGAGGAATTTGATATTAATTTTATAGTGTACAAAAAATTGACGCTAAATCTTAATTAAATCAAAGAGCTTAAAAGATAAAACAGATGAAGCAAAATAAGTTTATGTTTTATTTGCGCATCTTCGCCTTCAGTCATTATATTTTTTAATTATAATTCAGGACGGGTTTGCATCGAGAGAAATTGGGAAAACTAAGGGCCTGAGAGAAAATGGGAAAAATAGGGACCGAAGAAAAAATGGGAAAACTAAACCCATGAGAAAAATGGGAAAATTAAGGGCCGGGGAAAATGGGACAAACTAAGGGCATGAAAAAAAATGAGAAACCTAAGGGATTCAGAAAAAATGGGAAAACTAAGGGTTTCAGACAAAATGGGAAAACTAAGGGCCTGAGAAAAATAATAGGAAAACTAAGGGACTCAGAAAATAGGAAAACTAAGGGCCTAAGAGAAAATGGGAAAACTGAGGGTCTGAGCAAAAAAATGGGAAAACTAAGGTCTGAGAAAGCAAAAGGGAAAACTAAGTGACTGAGAGAAAAATGGGAAAAATAAGGCCTGAGAAAAATGCAAAAACTAAGAGCCTGAGAAAAAATGGGGAAACTAAGGGCCTGAGAAAAATTGGAAAACTAAGGGCCTGAGAAATAATGGGAAAACTAAGGGACTCAGAAAATAGGAAAACTAAGGGCCTAAAAGAAAATGGGAAAACTGAAGGTCTGAGATAAAAAATGGGAAAACTAAGGTCCTGAGAAAGCAAACGGGAAAACTAAGTGACAGAAAAATGGGAAAAATAAGGCCTGAGAAAAATGCAAAAACTAAGAGCCTGAGAAAAATGGGGAAACTAAGGGCCTGAAAAAAATTGGGAAATTATGGGCCTGAGAAATAATGGGAAAACTAAGGGCCTCAGAAAATATAGGAAAACTAAAGACCTGAGAAAAGATGGGAACACTAAAGCCCTGAGAAAAAATGGGAACACTAAAGGCCTGAGAAAAATGAGAAAACTCAGGACCTGAGGAAAAAATGGGAAGAGTAAGGGCCTGAGAAAAAATGAGAACACTAAAGGCCTGAGGAAAATGAGAAGACTCAGGGCCTGAGGAAAAATGGGAAGAGTAAGGGCCTGAGAAAAAATGGGAACACTAAAGGCCTGAGGAAAATGAGAAAACTCAGGGCCTGAGGAAAAAATGGGAAAAGTAAGGGCCTGAGAAAAAATGGGAACACTAAAGGCCTGAGGAAAATGAGAAAACTCAGGGCCTGAGGAAAGAATGGGAAGAGTAAGGGCTTGAGAAATAATGGGAAAAGTAAGGGCCTGAGAAAAATAGGGAAACTAAGGGCCCGAGAAAAATTGGAAAAATTAAAGACCTGAGAAAAATGGGAAAACTAAAGGCCTGACGAAAAATGGGAAAACTTAAGGCCTGAGAAAAAAAAGAAAACTAAGGGCCTGAGAAAAATTGGGAAAATTAAAGGCCTGAGAAAAAATGGGAAAACTAATGCCCTGAGGAAAAATGGGAAAACTTAAGGCCTGAGAAAAATAGGAAAACTAAGGGCTTGAGAAAAAAGGGAAAACTAAGGGCCTGAGAAAATTGGGAATACTAAGAGTCTAAAAATAAAATGGGAAAACTAAGGTCCTGAGAAAAAATAGGAAAACTGAGTCCTGAGAGAATATAACGGTAAAACTAAGGGTCTGAAAAAATGGGAAAACTAAGGGCCCCGAAAAAAGGGAAAACTAAGTATTGAGTAAAACAGGAAAAATAAGGGGCTGAGAAAAATTGGGAAAACTAATGGCCTGAGAAAAAATGGGAAAACTAAGGACTAAAAAAATGGTAAAACTTAAGGCCTGAGAAAAATGGGAAAACTAAGGGCCTGGGAAAAAAGAGAAAACTGAGGGCCTGAGAATAAAATTGGAAAACTAAGGACCTAAGATAAAAGGGGAAAACTAAATCCTGAGAAAAAAACAGGAAAACTAAGGGCCTGATAAAAAATGGGAAAATTAAGGTCCTAAAAAAATAGTAAAACTAAGGGCTTCAGGAAAAATGGGAAAACTAAGATCCTGAGAAAAAGGGGAAAACTAAGGGCCTGGGAAAAAGGGAAAACTAGGGCCCTGAGAAAAAAATGGGAAAACTAAGGGCCTGAGAATAAAATGGGAAAACCAAGAGCCTGAGAGAAAAAAGGGGAAAACTAAGTCCTGAGAAAAAACGGGAAAACTAAGGTCCTGATAAAAAATGGATATATTAAGGTCCTGAGTAAAATGGGAACAAAAAGGGCCTCAGGAAAAATGGGTAAACTAAGATCCTGAGAAAAATGGGAAAACTAAGGGCCTGAGAAAAAAAGGGGAAGACTAAGAGCCCATATGCATTCTCATTGGTAAGCATTTGCAACAACAGCAACAACTACAACAACAAATGCAGCCGTTTCGAGTCCACTGCAGGACAGGGGACTCAGCTATGGCCTTATTCCTGTCAGGGGTAAGGTCTGTTTTTATCACTTCACTGGCCAATTGCGGATTGGTGATGGTGATTGCTGTGATCGCTAACAGCAAACCAACCTAGTGTTGGTGGTCCTGACTAGTTGTTGATCACGGCGATACACAAACCCTTTTACCACGTTAATGTATCTTGTTAATTTTCCACAAGGAGGTATAGAACAAGAAGAGGACTTAAACACCGACTTTCCAATAAATAATATAAACGGTTACAAATCTGTAACAGTTAAAATAATCTGTCAAGTTCATAATATTCTTAAATCTGTACACAGTATTCTAAAAGTTTTATTCCCGCTATGACCAGACTAAGGAATGACCTTTCTAGTCGGGCAGTTGAATCGATGGAACTTCTAAAGTTAAAACTTGCAACGAATATTTTTATATTCAACAGGCTGGCATCAGTCTCTCTTTATAGTTTATACATGAAAGATCTATTTCAATGTTATTACTGATCTTAAAATATTTTATATTAACTATTCTTTACTTCTCATGTAGTTGATTTGCTTTCATCACTAGGCCATTTTTCCCTGTTGGGTCTCTTGGGCTTATAGCATCCAGAATTTCCAAATAGAGTTGGAATTCAGCTAATAATAATAATAATAATAGTAATAATAATAATAAAAATAATAATAATAATAATAATAATAAATCACTATTATTATTATTATTATTGTTGTTGTTGTTGTTGTTATCATATCATTATAATAATAATAATAATAATAATAATAATCCGTGAATAGCTAGAAAGATATAAAATTATGACACCGAATGCCTTTGTTTGTATAAGCTCAAACTAATTGTGATATGTGGCCTTTGTTATGAAGTACAACTTGCTTGGATGCTTCTTCATAGTTATAAATTGATATTAATTAATTTAATGTTATATAAATAACTACCAAATGTCAGCATCAACAATATATTTCACATAGATGTTAAATTAAAAATTATCTTACCACTTTCTAATGTGTACCACATAAAATCGTAGTTCTTCATCATAACGGCATTGTTTGTGTGTGTATATATATATATATATATATGTGTGTGTGTGTGTGTGTGTGTGTATGTGTATAAATATAAATATATATTAATATATATACATATATAAATGTATATATATATATATATATATATATAATCGTCAGCCATAACTTGACCACTGCAGGATAAAGGCCTCAGGCATGTCCTTCCGTCTGTTTATGGTCTTTCTAGACTGGCATATATATATATATATATATGTATATGTATATATAAATATATATATACACATATATATATATATATATATATATACTTATATATGTATATGTATATATATATATATAAATATATATATATATATATATACGTATATATATGCATATATACATATATATATGTATATATATGTGTATATATATGTGCGTATATGCAGTATAATATATATATATATATATATATATATACGTATATATATATATGCATATATATATATATATGCATATATATATATGTATATATATATATGTGTATATATATGTGTGTATATGCAGTATATATATATATATATATATGATATTAGACTAAAATAAGTTATCATTATAATATGGAAGAGGCATTGGCACTAAATTCTCTATCCTGTCTTTCTAGGGATAAAAGAAAGGGGATGTTAACATTTTAACATAATAGAGATATTGAACGTAATTTCTCTATCATCCTGCCTTTCTCTGGTGTTACTGTTCTTAAAAGATTTTATTTTTCCTAGTTTCCTTTCCTCATTGAGCTATTTTCCCCTGTTGGGGACACTGGGCTTATAGCATCCTGCTTTTCCA
Source organism: Palaemon carinicauda (assembly GCF_036898095.1). Taxonomy (NCBI): domain Eukaryota; kingdom Metazoa; phylum Arthropoda; class Malacostraca; order Decapoda; family Palaemonidae; genus Palaemon; species Palaemon carinicauda. The sequence goes on along the minus strand of NC_090725.1, from coordinate 110,170,395 downwards.
ACTAGGGTTGTAGCTTAGCACGTAATAATAATAATAATAATAATAATAATAATAATAATAATATTAAAAGATAAGTTAACATTTTAACATAGAAAACAATTTGATAGCAAATTTTCTATCTTCACAACCACCTACGCCATGAAGGAAGAAACTCCAAAACAAACCTACTACGCTCCCGAAAGAAACAGAACAATGTATAAAAAAACAGTCACACACAATTTAGAGCAATTTGCCTCAGGTACGTAAAGATAAAGGCAGTAATTGACAGCGGCTGGATCTACTATGTAAATAAAAAGGGCTTTCGCTCAGACGCTCACTCGGGGACGGTGAACGATTTTATATTTATACCAGGAAAGGATGATGATGTTCCAGAGTATATATTTGATGACTTCGTGGTGTTGAGCTTTATGAAAGGATAGGTGGGTTAAATTAGGAGATATATTGTGAGGGCAAATGAATGGGGTACATGGCAATGTTGGAGGATTGAACGTGTGTGTTTAATATTGAAAGGAATTTCTGGAAACATAAATTGTAAATAAATATTTACAGGGAGACAACAAAGTTAAATATGAAAAGTTTGTGTCAGAGTATGTATATATATATATATATATATATATATGTACATATATATATATATATATATATATCCTTTTCAGAGAAGGAATACCATAATGTAATGAACAGGTTTGTGTATTGGCGTAATCTACACAGCTCCAGTTGTCAAGGACACCTATACTAGGTTGGTTTACTGTTAGCGATCAAACAGAAGTCGCCCACCATCACCCATCCGAATATGTCGGCAGGGTGATGAAAACTAGCCAAACCCCAGACATGAATAAAGGCATGTCTTTGGCCTTTGTCTGGCATTGAATTAGAAACGGCTTCACTTTCTATAGCGCGCATATATATATATATATATATATGTGTGTGTGTGTGTGTGTGTGTGTGTGTGTATGTATATGTAAATATAATCAAAGAATTAACCAAAACAAAGTATCAGAACGCAAAATAATTTCTTTGATGCAAAATACTGTAAAATATAAACTACATATTTTTCTCTTTATCAAGTTTCGAACGTAACTTTTACTAACAAAAACAATGCAGAAATTAACTTGAATATTCTATTGCAAGGACAATTTATATGACTCTCTCTCTCTCTCTCTCTCTCTCTCTCTCTCTCTCTCTCTCTCTCTCAGAAATTAGCCTGAATATTTTAAGGCATGGACAATGTAAATGAGAGTATGGATAAATGCACAATGTAATAATATGCTAAGTCTCTCTCTCTCTCTCTCTCTCTCTCTCTCTCTCTCTCTCTCTCTCAGAAATCAACCTGAATATATTAAGGCAAGGAAAATTTATATGAGAGTATGGATAAATACAAAATGTAAGAATATGTCTCTCTCTCTCTCTCTCTCTCTCTCTCTCTCTCTCTCTCTCTCTCTCTCTCTCACATCAGAAATTAGTCTGAATATTTTAAGGCATCTACAATTCTTAAGAGAGAATATGAATGGAAACCCAAAGTAAAAATATGCCAATTTATTTGAGGCTCTCTCTCTCTCTCTCTCTCTCTCTCTCTCTCTCATCCCCAGCCTCCACGTCAATCAAACTCTCCCCCCAGCTTCTCCTCTACACAGCAACTGACACCTCCCCTATTCCACCCTATTAGATATGCTTAAGATTGATTAAGCACACTTAGTTTTCTTTACTTACATCCCGACTTCATTAAAACCTGGCAGCAGTTGGGCGTAAATCACCGTCCTTTTATTATTAATATTATTATTATTATTACTTATTATTTATTATCTATTATTGTTATTATACTTATTATTATTATTACTTATTATTTATTATCTATTATTGTTATTATACTTATTATTATTATTATCATTATTACTATTATCATTATTATTATTATTATTATTATTACTAGCTATGCTACAACCCCAGTTGGAAAAGCATGATGCTATAAGCCCAAGGGCTCCAACAGGCAAAAATAGCCTAGGAAGGAAAGGAAATATGGAAATAAACGATATAAGAAGTACTGAACAATTAAACTAAAATATTTCCAAAACATTAACAACACTAAAACATATATTTCATGTATAACCTATAAAAAGACTTACGTCAACCTGTTCAACATCAAAACATTTGCTGCAAGTTTGAACTTTTTGAAGTTCTACTGATTCAACTACCCGATTAGGAAGATCATTCCAAAACTTGGTCTCATTCACATTAAGGTTTTATCAAACAACAAATAAATATTCTCCCAATAGCAAAGGTTTTCTGAAGACGAGAGAGATGTTTGTGTTTATTTATAAACACCGACTGCGCAGCTGTTCTCCTCCTAAGTCACTGACATTCATTAATTAGCAAAATGTCAGGCGGGTATTTGAATCCGGCTATGGGTTGATGATGATGATGATAAGAGTCTAAAAGTCTATAAGTCTATTCTATTGATCTAGAGATGTTTTTATCATTTCTAAAACATACGGATAGAGAGGATAGGTCGATAAATACTATGGATTTATCTATGGTTTCCAATGAAACATACATACATATATGTTATATACACATATATAGCCTATACACATACATAAATATTATATATATATATATATATATATATATATAGATAGATATATATATATATATTTACAATATACACTTACATATACATAATCATATTTATATATTTCAAAACATATAAAAATAAATACAATAAATACATGTATATACATATATATTTCAAAACATACATATATATATGTATATATATACATATATATATATATATATATATATACACATATATATATACACAAATTCCCGGCCGCTCCCCCCCCCCCCCAAAAAAAAAAGAATTTAACCGATCCTCATACCTGCCATGAAAAATGCCAGCCAGCCATAATTTCGATTCGGGTATAATCGGTTATTTATTCACAACCCAGTTCAATCACAGCGTGTGTGATTTACATCGTTTAATAATGAATCTGGCAGTAATTGCTTGTGTGTGTGTATGTATGTATGTATGTGTATGCCCCCATACTTGCATGCAGATAAAATGGCTGGCGATATTGTTTTTGTTCCTATAACACAGTCTGCCTCTTTTTTCCTTCAATGATTTTTCGTCTATAGATGTGATAGGCAGATGGCCCAGGAGACCAGTTGGGATACGAATAGGGAAATTTTGTTTCTTTATAAACTGATATCAGAATAAATTGATATGACCGGATTGTGGAATGAGCTTCCTAATCAGGTAGTTGAATCGGTGGAACTTCAAGAGTTCAAACTTGCAAAAAAAAAGTATTTTTTAATGTTGATCAGGGTGACATTATTTTCTATTCACATTTTATATATGAAAGACCTATTTTAATGTTTATGTACTTAAAATATTTTATTGTAACTGTAGTATATGTATTTCCTTATTTCTTTTCCTCCCTGGGCTATTTTTCCACGTTGGCATCCTCGGGCTTATTGCATCCTGCTTTTCCAACTAGGGTTGCAGCTTAACTACTACTACTACTACTACTACTAGTAGTAGTAGTAGTAGTATTAGTAGTAGTAGTTGTTGTAGTAGAAATACAATAAATGCAGCCCTTTTTAGTCCACTGCAGGATAAAGGCCTCAAACATGTCCTTATTTGTGTCTGAGGTTTAGCTATTTTATCACTAAGGTGGTCACTGCGGATTGGTGACGGTGGGAGACTTTGGTATGATCGCTCACAGCAAACCAAGTATGGGTGGCCCTGGCTAGTACAGCTTTATCTATAGATAGATAGATATATTGATGGATAGAAACGAAATGTGACATATTATATATCTTTCATTTCAATCGAACCTTTCTTTATCCAATTATGAAATCATGAGCATAATGCAGGCAATGAAAAATACTACTCACTCAAAAGGAGTAACTTAAAAATAAAGAAAAAAAATCCTATACTCGTCTAGGACTACTCTCTCTCTCTCTCTCTCTCTCTCTCTCTCTCTCTCTCTCTCATTTACAGGGTTGTGGTGGCCGATGTGGTAACGTCCCAGACTGGTGAACGCCAGACAGGGAGTTGAGTCCCGCTCAAACTCTTTAGTTTCTTTGGTCGCTGCAACTTCACCATCCTTGTGAGCTAAGGAGGAGGGTTTGAGGGAGCCCATAGGTCCATCTGCTGAGTCATCAGCAGCCATTGGCGTGCCCTTCTTTGTCCTAGCTTGGGTGGAAAGAGGGCTTAGGCGCTGATCATATTCATATATGACCAGTCTCTAGGGTATTGCCCTGCTTGAAGGGCAATGTCCCTTGCCTCTGGCATTCATGGGCGACTCTTAAACCTTTTATAGCATCCAAGGAATCTGGTACTTTAATCAACAAGCCATGATAGTTTTTCACCGTATACAAGTATAGTTCTTGTCAGACACACTAACTATAGACGACATATGCACACACGCTGGAGACTGTAGTGTACCCCCAAGGTCATACTTCTAACACAAGGTATCCTGTCCAGTCGATTAGAATGTACAATCCTCTTGGACTTAAAATGAGTTGATGTTGAGAACCGATCTTCATAGATAAAAGGGTTCTAGTTTCCCATATCTGTTCAATCAAGCTGAATACAAAGAACATAAGATAAGAAATAATGGGGCTTGCAAAAGAGAGATAAACGTGTTTTAAACATGAGGCAAAGGAAATGAAATATAAGGTTAGACAAAAATTCGGACGCAGCCTATGATAGAAAAAATATAGATCTAAGGCAAATACAAAATAAAAATATAACTTGTGAAATAAAATAAGGAATGCATAAGATAAGATAGAAATAGGAAATTAAGTGGGGGAAAATGAGATTTAAGATAAGAAGATGGATTGAACATTAAAATAGATTAAAAGTCAAAAGTTTTTTCCATGTTATCTATGTCTGAAAATGTATTTTTTTTTATTCTATATCTATCAATATTTTTCCATCTTACCTTTGTCTCAAAACGTATTTTTCTTTACTTCCTATTTATATCTCAGTTTTAACCTTGGCTTCCTCTATAACACATCTTAATAGAGAAGCCAGAATTAAACAGACATACAACAACGACCTCATAACCCAGAGTTATCTTTAATCCACAAATCTCTCTAGAATGACAAAGATCAGACTATTTAAAAGAAGACTAATTCCAGAGGTGAGGAACAAAGCACATATGGCAGTAACAGGAAAAGATTGATTAAAATTACGTTGGGCAAAGTTAAAACCGAATTCTACTTCACTTTCCTTAAGCAGTGTTGACTATTTCTTTAACCAAATAGATATAGCGATAGATCAAAAAATTTTCACATTCAAAATACACACACGCGCGTGTATATATATATATATATATATATATATATATATATATATATATATATATATCCTTTCTGAGATTTGATATCTTAACACAGTGAAAGGGTTTGCGTATCGCCATGATCAGCAACCCTGTACTAGTCAAAGCCACCCACATCAGGTTGGCTTGCTGTGACCAATTAGAAGAAAATACCCCACCATCGCTAATCCACACTAACCAGCATGATGATGAAAACTGGTCAAACCCCAAAATTGACTAAAGTCATGTCTGAGGACTTTGTTCTGTAGTGGACTAGAAATGGCTGCATTTGTTGTTGCTGTATGCGTAATTTAAAACCAATTGTACCCAGTGACATGCACTGTATGTACTGAGGTTTGTCGATATCATTAGAATAAAGGAATTTTCTCTCACTAGCACCCTCTTTCATCTTCCCTAACAGAAATAAAAGTAATTTTCTCTCACTAGAACACTTTTTTATCTCTTCTAACAGAATAACCAAATTAATAAATGAACATAAGTTTAAACATTCTTAAACAATCATCAGCATTAAATATAAAAAAAAAAAAAAACATGAGAACATCCCAACTCTAAACGAACATGATATGCCATTTTCTACTCCATTAAACACCATTACGCTCAACACACAACACGAGTACTCCCGACCACTGAAATTATCACATTTGTTTCGGCCGTAAGAGTCGCAACAGTGACGTGAGGTATCGCAACAGTGACGCCAAGAGTCACAACAGTGATGCAAAGTATCACAACAAAGACGCCAAGAGTCGTAACATTGACGCGAAGTATCGCAACAGTGACGCCAAGAGTCGTAACAACGACGCCAGGAGTCGTAACAGTGACGCCAGCAGTCGCAACAGCGACATGAAGAGTCGTAACAGTGACGCCAAGAGTTGCAACCGTGACGCCAGGAGTCGCAACAGTCGTAACAGTGACACCAAGAGTCGTAATAGCAAAGCCAAGAGTCGTGACAGCGATACCAAGAGTTGTCACAGTATCGACAAGAGTCGTAACAGCGACACCAACAGTCGTGACAGCGACGCCAAGAGTCGTGACAGCGACGACAAGAGTCGTCATAGTGTCGCCAAGAGCCGTGACAGCGACGACAAGAGTCGTCATGACAGCGACGCCAAGAGTCGTAACAGCGTCGCCAAGAGTCGTAACAGTGACGCCAAGAGTCGTAAGAGCGAAGCAAAGAGTCGTGACAGTGTCGCCAACAGTCGTGAAAGCGACGCAAACAGTCCCAACAGTGTCGCCAAAAGTCGTAACGGTGACGCAATGGACAGCATTTCATGCAACGATGAGTTTCTCTTTGAATGGCCTTGATAGAAAGGAACGTGCTTGCGGGATCCTTTTGAACACTTCAACTAAAAGGTCAACGGGCGTTTTACATATACAGAGGGGACGTATTGGTTACCCGTGTGCTTATTTTCGTGGCAAATCATATTTATTTTGACGACTGCATAATTATCTTTCCCCTGGAGACTTGTTCTGAGTCCTTCAACAGCCAAATTGTTTCATTAACATTCTCTCGCAAATTAGACATTTATGTGTATATATATATATATATATATATATATATATAAATAAAATGTATGCATGTATGTGTCTAAGTGTGTGTATGTGCGCGAGTGTGTGTGTGTATAAAACCCCAAATACAGTAAGGAAGAGACAATTGTTCCCTTTTTTTAAAACACATAAATACATGTAAAACCGTACAAAACATGTTTTTTTTTTTTAATGTTAATATCAGTTCTATGAGATTCTCAAGCTCCGAACAGAGTAATATGATCCTACAATCAGCTGTTTACCTCTGACCCCTTAGATAATCCCCAATTCTTCTAGTAATCACTTGTCAATCTGTTGTAAATCAAAATGTTATAGAATATCAAATTGGTGAAGATGTTGCTTGTGAAGGTAAGATTTTTAAAAACTGCTCATATTTTTGGAAGTGTATGAAAGACGGTAAGATTAAAATGCTGAGAGAGAGAGAGAGAGGAGAGAGGAGAGGAGAGAGAGAGAGCGCTCATAGTTCTGGAAGTGCAGAAAATTGTAAGACTGAAGTGCTAACTTTTGAGAGAGAGAGGAGAGAGAGAGAGAGAGAGAGAGAGAGAGAGCTCATAGTTCTAGAAGTGTAAAATTAGTAAGATTAAAGTGCTAACTTTTCAAAGAGAGAGAGAGAGAGAGAGAGAGAGAGAGAGAGAGAGAAAAGTGTTATAAGGGAGATAGAAAACCAACTGTTTTTTTTCCTCTCTAAATCCTAGTTGCAACACGTAACAGTTGACTAACATCTAACATATCTAATTTTGAATTTCTAGCAAAGCGTCTATTAGTTATACACATACAAGGAGAGAGAGAGAGAGAGAGAGAGAGAGAGAGAGAGAGAGAGAGAGATTAATCTATGGTGAAAAAAAAAAACATCTTGACACTAGCTACATTTAGACAAATCACAGCCCAAGGACTACATGCTAAAAGAGCCCACCTTCCTATTTTGATAGCCTAACTTATTTCCTTTACTCTCTGGGCTATTATCCCCATTTGAGCCTTTACAAGGATTATAGCATCCTGCTTCACAACTAGGGTTGTAGTTAAGCTAGTAATAATAATAATAATAATAATAATAATAATAATAATAATATTCCTTTATCGTTTATTTCTTTATTTCCTTTCCTCACTGGGCTATTTTTCCTTATTGAAGCTCTTGGAATTTAGCATCATTTTCTCAAATAGGATTGTAGCCAAGCTAGTAATAATAAGAATAATAATAATAATAATAATAATAATAATAATAATATTATCTCATAGTTTATTTCTTTATTTCCTTTCCTCATTGGACTATATCTCCATACTGAAGAGTAGCATCCTGCTTCTCCCCAACTAGGGTTGCAGCCAAGCTAATAATAATAATAATAATAATAATAATAATATTCTTTTATTTCATTTCCTCACTGGGCTATTTTTCCCTGTTGAACCTTTTAGGGTTTAGCATCCTGCTTTCTCAACTAAGGTTGTAGCGAAGCTAATAACAACAACAACAACAACACCTATATCAACCTAACCATGCCATACGGACACATATCCAGTTACCGGTTCAACCGGGAGACCTTTACACTTTGGGTATTTGACCGAGCCTTCAACTGTTATGCTTCGATGGGCATTGAGGGGGGGGGGGAGAGGAAGTTGTGAAAGTGCTGCGAACCGCTGTCTTAGATTAACAGCACTTCGTAGCTGCATAAATAACACACGACTGTCGTTCCAGCTGTAAATTTATGGCTGGACGATGTAGAAGTGCGTTGGGAGGATGGCAGGAAAGGTCTCTTGTGTTCTTCTAACATGGGTAATTTTTAGACAATTTGATTTGAGAGGATGCCAATTTCATAGTGTATATATATATATATATATATATATATACTAGTGTGCGTGACCTGTCAAAAATTACAGATACATATTTATATAGATATGCACCTTCTCTCAACAGACTATGACTACTCTCTCTTCCACCATACCCGAGAGCCGGGGAGACCTGTAACGAATGACAGGAGATATATACATATACATATATATATATATATATATATGTATGTATATATATACATATATATACACACACACACACACATATATATATATATATATATAGCCAGTCACTTGCTCTTTATTATATAGGGTATATATTTCAGTCATACATACATATTTGTGATAACCGACTGTAAATATTCCCAGAAGGTATAAATTAATATTATTATTATTATTATTATTATTATTATTATTATTATTATTATTATTATTATTATCATTATTCCATTTATAGATATATATATATATACATATATATATATATATATATATATATGTATATATATATATATATATATATATATATAATTTCAGTCACAAGCATTTATGATACCCAGCCATTAATCCTCACAAAAAAAAATTGATATGACGATCATAAATCAAAATCAACCATTGCCTACCGATACTGTACTTTCTAAATGAAAATCCTGTGTCTCTCTATCTCAGAATTTTTATCATCTTCCCCATCAGATAAGATGGATGAATGAGCATATGCTTTTATTTATGCTTGTTTTGCTTAGTCGTAAGTCTGCGAGGCAGACCTATCGTTATGCTAATGAATACCTTAGGATAACTGAGGGATTTGTCAGATGGTACCTGTCTCCTACTTCTTTGATTTTTCATTGTTTGGTGGTTCCTTTTCGTATATTTTATAGATTATATATGAAAGATCTACTTAAATGTTGTTACTGTTCTAGATTATATATGAAAGATCTATTTCAATGTTACTGCTCTTAAAACATTTAAGTTTGTTTATTACTTCTTGTGTAATTTATTTGCTTCCTAGTTTCCTTTCATTACTGGACTATTTTTGCCTGTTGGATCACTCCGGCTAATGCCATCCTGCTTTTCAAATTTGGTTTGTAGCTTACCTTTTCATCTTTACCTAGTTGAACACTTTGAAATAATACTGATACAGTACTTAGTTGCTAAAATATTCTAACAATGACCTCTCCCATTACTTAGCCCTTTCATTTTGTCTCTTCGTTTAAACAACTGAATACTGATCGGTAGAAAGTTGGCTAGGGCACCAGCCACCTGTTGAGATACTACCGCTAGGGAGTTAGTCCTTTGACTGGCCAGACAGTACTACATTAATCCCTCTCTTTCGTTTCGGCTCATTTTTCCTTTGCCTACACAACCACCGAATAGTTTGACCTATTCTTTCAACATTCTCCTGTCCTCACACACCTGACAACACTGATATTACCAAACAAATCTTCTTCGCTCAAGGGGTTAACTATTACAATGGAATTATTCAGCTGCTACGTTCTTCTTGGTAAGGGTAGAAGAGACTCTTTAGCTATGGTAAGTAGCTCTTCTAGAATAACACTCCAAAATCAAACCATTGTTCTTTAGTCTTGGGTAGTGCCATAGCATCTGTACCATGGTCTTCCACTGTCTTGGTTTAGAGTTCTCTTGCTTGAGGGTACACTTGGCACACTGTTTTATGTTATTTCTCTCTCTTGCTTTCCCCCCACCCCTTTTTTTTTTTGAAGCTTTTATATTTCATATATAAAAAGTCTAATTTAATGCTGTACTGTTCTATTATATTTTTTTCTTCTCGAAGTTTTTTTTTTTATTTTCTTGTTTCCATCCTAACGGGGTTATTTTTTCCTGTCGGAGCCCTTGGGCTTATAGCATCTTACTTTTCCAATTTGGGTTACAGCTTGGATTGTAGTAATAATAATAATAATAATAATAATAATAATAATAATAATAATAATAATAATAATAATAAGTTACAAAAATATTTTAAAACTCCCTCGTTAAGTATTTTTAGACTCAATATATATAACGAAATATTTAATAATTACATTACAATTTCTATTACAGAAAGAAGTATACAAATGAAATGTAATTTTTGACAAGCTGAGATTTCATTTAAATTCTGATAAACTACTTCAAAAAGGAAAACTAAGAACCAAGAAAAAATATGAAAAAAAAAAACATCCAAATGAAATTACGAGGATTTATACTTTTCGGCTTCATTTAACTCAAAGTTTTTGCGTGAATAGAAAAAAAAGACAACTTTCTTCAGTATAATATATATTTTTATCTTCTTCCATTGAAGAGATTGCCTCTAATACTTGAAATTACATTACCTGAAAATTATTTGAGAAAATTCTATTCTCACAAATAAGAGGATTTCAGAATTCAAACTGATTTCATGTATTACAGGATTAGATAAGCCTCTTTTCATAGTTTATATAAGACAGATCTATTTCAATGGTGTTACTGATTCGAAAATATTTCATATAAATTATTCATTACTTCTGTAGTTTATCTATTTCCTTTTAATCTTTCCTCACTGGGAAATTATTCTTTTTTGGAACCCTTGGGTTTATAGCATCCTGATTTTCTAAATAGGGCTGTAGTTTACTAATAATAAATAATAATAATAATTAATCATAACATTCACAATAATAGTAATAATAAAAATAATAATAAAAATAATAATAAATTAAAATTATTAATATTAACAAATAATAATAAAAATAATAATAATAATAATAATAATAATAATAATAATAATAATAATAATTGATAATATTAACAATATTACCAATAATAATAATCATAATAATAATAATAATAATAATAATAATAATAATAATAATAATAAAGCATATTGTCTTAGGTACTTCTAGATAAGCAAAAGTCTTCTTAATATTGACCTTAACTCCCAAGGAAAACAATATAGTTATATAATAATGTTTACTCTTTGGTAAATAAGGAAATTATACTTAAAAGTTTATATTCCATGTTTTCAGAAGACAAAAAGATTTTCGCAAACTTTCTATTAATCAAAACCTTAAAATACATTATGAAAGTTGACTATAATTAATGGGGAAAAAAAATATTTTCTATATGTACAGCTGGACACAGGAATTCTTGGCACAACACATTCTGACGATGTGCACCTTATCCCACCCTAACTGCAGAGCTGGTAACCAAATAGATAGCGTATGGAAAGATGGCAGAGGTGGTGGGAGCAGCTACACAGGAATTCTCCTCTCAAAACGGGGTATACTAGGAATTCCTTCGTCCTACTGTACATATATTCCAAGTTTTCGTTAACTATAGTTAATTCTTTTTAGTGAGGCAGATTTCCACCGACTCGCAGGGGTGCCCTTTTAGCTCGGAAAAGTTTCCTGATCGCTGATTGGTTGGACAAGATAATTCTAACCAATCAGAAAGCAGGAAACTTTTCCGAGGTAAAAGGGCACCGCTGCGAGTCGGTGCAAATCTGCCTCACTAAAAAAAATTAAGTATAGCCATTAATACAAACCTTAGAATACATAATGAAAGATGACTATAATTAATCGAAAATCAGAAGACAATTTTCAAAGCCTTCCAAAGATGAAAATTAAAAACTTCAGACTGGATGTTCAAAGTAAAAACAGCTATGATAAACGAGTTTAAACTTATGACAGACAGGTGTCAATCCATTTCATCCTTAAATGACAAAAAAAGACTTATTTCAAAAGACAAGCAACATCACAAGTACGACAGAATGGTGCAATTGTAATCTTAGTTAAAAGAACTATTGGATAATAGTCCAGACGCGGCAATGGTAAGAAATGACGGTGCAATAAATGCAAGTCTTGCAACATTACATCACGTACGAAGAGACAAGTTCATTTTGCTGAATCTAATTTGGTTTCTCTCTTTAACAAAAATAGCACCACATCACAATGATGTTTATTAATGACAAAGAACTATACTCAATTTTTTTAATGAGGCGCATTTGCACCGACTCGCAGCGGTGCCCTTTTAGCTCGTTAAAGCTTCCTGCTATCTGATTGGTTAGAATAATCTTGTCCAACCAATCAGCGATCAGGAAACTTTTCCGAGCTAAGGGCACCGCTGCGAGTTGGTGCAAATCTGCCTCGCAAAAAAGAATTGACTATAGAGGGGCACTCAATAGAGTGCAGACCTCCACCGCATCAGCTTATTTCTCGACCTTTTCTTGACTATGACCTTGAACTTTGATCTTGATATTCCAAAATTTAATCTTTTCCAGCTTTTTACGTATCAGTTAATCTCTCCAAGTTTCATTACTCTACGATTAAAATTGTGGCCAAGAAGCTGTTTACAAACACACACACACAACCAAATATGGGGTAAAACATATCCTCCTACCAACTTCGTTGGGGGAGGTAAAAAAAAAATATATACATTAAAAGGCACATCCCTCGAACTCGATAGTTTCTTTGGTCACCGCAACCTCACATTCCTTGGGTGGAGAGGAGGCTTGGGCGCTGATCACATGTAGTATATATGGTCAGTCTCTAGGGCATTGTCCTTTTCGATAGGTCAATGTCACTGTCCCTTGCCTCTGCCATTCATGAGCGACTTTTAAACCTTTAATGCAATATTTTCTAGTCCACACCTTGACAAAGAACTCGGACTTGCCCTTATCCATGTCAAGGGTTTGACCAGTTTTTCCTACCACGCTGGCCATTACGGATGGCTGAAGGTGGGAAACTTTAGTCTGATCACTCACAGCAAACCAGCCTAGTATGGGTGGCCTTGACTAGTACAGCTTCGCTGATCATGGCGATACACAGACCCTTTCACCGCGTTAAGGTATCCCCACTCAGAAACAAAGCATGGTACAGCATATCAGGACAAGAGAGAGAGAGAGAGAGAGAGAGAGAGAGAGAGAGAAATTCCCAACATATAGATATTAACACAGCCACATTTCCTGTGCTGATGTATATGCCATTGTATATATATGCTTGAGAGAGAGAGAGAGAGAGAGAGAGAGAGAGAGAGAATTTCTCAACATATAAACACTAACACAGTCACATTTCCTATGCTAATATAAATTTCTATGCCATTGCATATATATACTTGAAAGAGAGAGAGAGAGAGAGAGAGAGAGAGAGAGAGAGAGAGATTTCTGAACATATAGACACTAGCACACATATGCCATTGCATATATATACTTGAGAGAGAGAGAGAGAGAGAGAGAGAGAGAGAGAGAGAGTGTGTGTGTGTGTGTGTAAAAACCAGTTCTGATACTTTGCGAATATGCTTACGATACCTTCTTCACAGCCAGCAACCGATCACATATCCCAAAACGAAAGAGTCTACGCTGATACTCATGAAGTATTTGACGTTAATTCCCCAATTATGAACATCTTATGAACATCCTACGAACATCCTGCAGCCAGGGGCAAGGCGAGGTTCCTACTTAGGGATTAGATATGCGGTTTCTTGGACTGTGTTTATCCAAATTGAAGAGTGATAGGGGAAGGTGGAAATTGTGGGCGATATCTGGCATGTCATTCTATTGATGGGGTATTAAGTCATGATATCGAACCGAGGTTGGAGATTGGTAATGTTTTTTTTCCAATTTCATTTAATAATTGTTTATCTAATTGCAGTTTTCTCTTAATGGTGAATTATTTTCTCGTAATTTATATAGCAATCTACGATATGGTAAAGTTAGGTATGGCAATGTTTTCCAATTTTATATAATATTCAATGATTATATAATTAAGAATTTTCTTCTTAATAGTGAATTACATCTACATCTTTTCTATGGCCATCTAAGATATGGTAAAGTTTTCCAATTCAATTTAATAATTAGTGTTTATATAACTGACACTTTCTTCTAATAATAAATTATATCCTCGTAATTTATATGG
>NC_090725.1:110131537-110151537 GCF_036898095.1 Palaemon carinicauda | reverse complement strand
TTGAATACTTTTCCATTCACCATCTCCTGCCTCGCGCTTCATAGTCCTCAGCCATATAGGCCTGGGTCTTCCAACTCTTGCTTCGCGCTTCATAGTCCTCAGCCATATAGGCCTGGGTCTTCCAACTCTTTTATTACTTTTTGGAGCCCAACTGAACGTTTGGTGAACTATTCTTGGGGAGTGCGAGGAGCGTGCCTAAACCATCTCCATCTACCCTCATTATGATCTCATCAACATATAGCTCTCGACTAATCTCTTACATAGTGCTCAGCCAACACTTCTAGTGCTTTGTGGAGCCCAATTGAACGTTTGGTGAACTAATCTCTCTCGGGGAGTTCGAAGAACATGCTTAAACCATCTCCATCTACCCTCATCATGATCTCATCCACATTTGGCACTGGAGTAATCTCTCTTATAGTTTCATTTCTAATTCTGCCTTGACATTTAACTCCCCATATCCCTCTGAGGGCTTTGTTCTCATTTTATAGAATCATAGTTTTCTAGTTCTGCCCTGACATTCAACTCCCCGTATCCCTCTGAGGGCGTTGTTCTCATTTTATAGAATCATAGTTTTCTAGTTCTGCCCTGACATTCAACTCCCCGTATCCCCCTGAGGGCGTTGTTCTCATTTTATAGAATCATAGTTTTCTAGTTCTGCCCTGACATTCAACTCCCCGTATCCCCCTGAGGGCGTTGTTCTCATTTTATAGAATCATAGTTTTCTAGTTCTGCCCTGACATTCAACTCCCCGTATCCCCCTGAGGGCGTTGTTCTCATTTTATAGAATCATAGTTTTCTAGTTCTGCCCTGACATTCAACTCCCCGTATCCCCCTGAGGGCGTTGTTCTCATTTTATAGAATCATAGTTTTCTAGTTCTGCCCTGACATTCAACTCCCCGTATCCTCCTGAGGGCGTTGTTCTCATTTTATAGAATCATAGTTTTCTAGTTCTGCCCTGACATTCAACTCCCCGTATCCTCCTGAGGGCGTTGTTCTCATTTTATAGAATCATAGTTTTCTAGTTCTGCCCTGACATTCAACTCCCCGTATCCTCCTGAGGGCGTTGTTCTCATTTTATAGAATCATAGTTTTCTAGTTCTGCCCTGACATTCAACTCCCCGTATCCTCCTGAGGGCGTTGTTCTCATTTTATAGAATCATAGTTTTCTAGTTCTGCCCTGACATTCAACTCCCCGTATCCTCCTGAGGGCGTTGTTCTCATTTTATAGAATCATAGTTTTCTAGTTCTGCCCTGACATTCAACTCCCCGTATCCTCCTGAGGGCGTTGCTCTCATTTTATAGAATCATAGTTTTCTAATTCTGCTCTGACATTCAACTCCCCATAACCTTCTGAAGGCTTTGTTCTCATTTTATAGAATCATAGTTTTCTGCTTTGTTCTCACTATACAGAATCATATTATCGTTTATCATCAATGGATAAACTATCAGATCATTGAGATTTTCATTAGTGCAGGTGTTCCAACATCTGGTGGGTTTTATGATCTCAACATACATATTTAGATACTTTGTCACCCTTAATCTTCTTCTATTATCGTGTTTTTCCCCATTTTGTATGGGGGTAAGCACGGTTGCCTTCTTTTTGAAGGACTTTGCTTTGTCTTTGGGGTAGACCGTAGTCCCGATCGGCTGCCCTGCCTGACATCGCTTAGACCCTGGTAGCGTATGTTCATGTGTTGTACCAGTTAACAGCGTCCATCCTCCCAGTAGCAAGGAGTCCTGGTGCGGTTAGGTCGACAGTTCGAGACGTGTAATGTTTTTTTGGCTTTGGGCTAGACCGTAGTCCCGAACGGCTGCCCTGCCTGACATCACTTCGACCCCGGTAGCGTGTGTTCATGTGTTGTACCAGTTAACAGCGTCTTTCCTCCCAGCAGCGAGGGGTCCTGGCATGGTTAAGTCGACAGTTTGAGACATTTGAGGTGTATGTTATGTTTTTTGGCTTTGGGTTAAATCGTAGTCCCGATCGACTGCCCTGTCTGACATCGCTTCGACCCCGGTAGCGTATATTCATTAGTTGTGCCAGTCACCTGCGTCCTTCCTCCCAGTAGCGAGGAGTCCTGGTCCGGGTAGGTCGACAGTTATGGACGTATGAAGTGTATGTTTTGTTTTTTGGGCTTTTGGGCTAGACCTTAGTCCCGAATGGCTGCCCTGCCTGCCATTGCTTTGACCCCGGTAGCGTATGTGTTGTACCAGTTAACAGTGTCCTTTCTCCCAGTAGCGAGGAATCCTGGCTTGGTTAGGTCGACAGTTTGAGACGTTTAAGGTGTATGTTATGTTTTTTGGCTTTGGGTTAAATCGTAGTCCCGATCGACTGCCCTGCCTGACATCGCTTAGACCCTGGTAGCGTATGTCCATATGTTATGCCAGTCACTAGTGTCCTTCCTCCCAGCAGCGAGGAGTCGTGGCGCGGTTAGTTCGACGGTTTGAGACGTGTGAGGTGTCTGTTATGTTTTTAGAAGGTGTTGGAGTGACTTTGTGTGTGTGTGTTAGTCTGTAACACCCAAACAATCCGCTGGTACGTGCTTCTCTTAATGTTTCTCTGCTTCATTGTTTGTTATGGACTATTGGAAACGTCTCTGCCTGGCGATCGGCTGTACATGAGTTCGCGACCTGCTCAAAGCTCGATTTTTTCTTGTAGTGTCTGCTACCTTATCATCCTTGTGAGTTAAGGATGGGGATTTTTGAGGAGCTTTTAGGTCATCAGCAGCCCCTCCCTGGTCTTATATTGAATTGAGAGTGAGCTTGGGCGCTGATCATATGTATGTATAGTTAGTCTCTAAGGTACTATCATTGTTCCTTGCCTCTGCCAGTCATGAGCTACCTTTAAACATAGTTTTTTTTTTTTTTTTTTTTTTTTTGAAAACATCAATATAATGTTTTTTTTGGAAGAGTAAAATAAGATTTTAAATTGTAGATAGTCTATTTTCGTTGTATTAACTGGAAACCTTTGCATGTAGGAAATAGGAAGTTTTATAATTTAGATTTCAAACTTTTGAAAAGCATAAGGCTTATTTGTCCCTTTAGTTTACTCTGAAGTTTGAATACAAGTTTCAGATTCCTTTGATATGGAAGGTTCAGTTATATGGAGATAATACGTTTAGTGGAAGATGATGCCTTTTGATAGAAGGCATTAGAGATGGCGCATCAGGCAACCGACCCCTTAATGTAAGGATAGAATTAGCAATATATTTGTGTTTCTATTTTGCTTTATTGATCTTTGGTATTCAGTATTTTTTCCTTACCATACATAGTTATTAGTATGTCTTTCATCAATTAGCTTAACAGTTATCTTCAGTAAAACAATTAGTTTTTCAACACACTCTGTACACACGCATTACACCTCAAGTAAATATGTACAGTATGCAATATATATATATATATATATATATATATATATATATATATATATATATATATATATATATATGTATATACATAGTATATATAGATAATTATTTGTATACATAGATGTATATATTTATTCATATTTATATGATTTACCTATACATATATATATATATATATATATATATATATATATATATATATATATATATAAAAGGACATGCACATTGTATATATATATATATATATATATATATATATATATATATATATATATTATGTATATATAAACATATATATATATATATATATAATCATATATATGTAACTATATATATATATATATATATATATATATATATATATATATATATATATATATATATATATATTTATCATCCTAAAGCATTTCACATTAAAAGGAATATATTGTAAGGATAGTTCAATAAAACTGCCTTCAGATTGATTTTTATTGTTATTATTAACACTGATAATTTACATCCTGATAATAACAATCATGCCTTATAGTTCAGTTAATTATCATATTAACATGTTATTCTAATCCTTATGTTTAAATAACTCCTTTAACCTCTGGTACATCTCTTTTTAAAGTCTTGTGGTTCTTAGGTATTATTACAAATATACTCAATTTTTTATTGAAACGCATTTCCACGAACTCGTAGGGGTGTCCTTTTACCTCGGAAATGTTTCCTAATAGCTGATTGGTTAGAATTATATTGTCGAACCAATCAGCTTGCAGGAAACTTTTCAGAGCTAGAAGTGCAGCCCTGCGAGTTTTCTACTAGCTGATTGGTTAGAGTTATCTTGTCCAACCAATCAGCTAGCAGGAAACTTTTCAGAGCTAGAAGTGCAGCCCTGCGAGTTTCCGACTAGCTGATTGGTTAGAATTTATCTTGTCCAACCAATCAGCTTGCAGGAAACTTTTCAGAGCTAAAAGGTCACCCCTGCGAGTTTCCGACTAGCTGATTGGTTAGAATTATCTTGTCCACCCAATCAGCTTGCAGGAAACGTTTCCGAGCTAGAAGTGCAGCCCTGCGAGTTTCCTAGTAGCTGATTGGTTAGAATTTATCTTGTCCAACCAATCAGCTAGCAGGAAACCTTTCCGAGCCAAAAGGGCACCTATGCGACTCCGCGAAAATACGCCTCATTAAAAAAATTTAGTATAGTATTCATGCTATTATAATGACTTATTAAAATGTATGGCTAATATTATTATATTATTACTACCATTGCTGTTGATATTATGACAGGCTTATTATGCTAATAACATATAGAAATTAACTTTTAGCCATTCAATTCGTACCGTATTAGATTTCCTTACCAGTGGATGTTGAAAAATGAATAAGAAAGATTTAATAATATTAAATTGATTAGTAATCTTGTTTTCAGACATAAAATATTATAGAAAATATGATTGTTTAATTGATTTTCAAATTCGTCACTTTTCCTTTTCTAAATTCCATTAAGAAAGAGGGACAATGACTGTAGTTATTTCAGGAAAGGAATTGGTTATTTTTGGTTGGTTATTTGGTAGTTTGGTTATTTATTTGGTTGGTTATTTTTGTTATTTTTCATTTTTTCTTGTTGAGTATCTAATAGACAGGAAGGTTATTCTATTTGTTGTCGTTTGTCCAAAGATTTATCAGAATATTTTGAAAGTTTTGAATAAGGAAAATTGTGGTGTAGAATAGAGCATTTGATAACTATATTTTGGTGTTTCTCCCGAAATTTATCAAATTATTAAATTTTTCAGAAAATAAAATTGTAAAGGTATAGAATAAAGGATTATATAACTATAATTTATTGTTTCTCTCAAAATTTATCAGACTATTTAAAAGATTTTTTATAAAGGTAATTGTGAATGTATATAATAGAGAATGAGATAATAATTTTATTGTTTTTCGTAAAGGTTGATATGTTTGATATTTTCAATATAGATTGCAAAACATGAGAGTCTATTTGCCTATTTGTTTTGGAACCATTAAGAAATGAGATTTGCTTACTCAGCAATTTCTTCCAAGAAATTTTTTTTTTCTGTGCACTGACAGGAAAGTTGAATATGTATTCGTTTTAAAGATATATAAGTAAGATTTCTTTTGCAATGAGTGATTTGTAGTTTTAAATTGCAATGAAATTTATCTATTTTTGTATTTAAAATTTTTGACTTTGGGAGTTTTTAAGACGAAAGCTCTTGAAACTGGGTTTTATTGTCTGAGGGAAAAAAACATATTGCTTAAAACCTCTAGTGTCTGAGTGGAAAAAGATATTGGCCTTGGCCTAAAATTTACTTTGTATCTGAGTGGAAAAACACATTGGCCCAAATCATACTTTTAGTGTCTGAGTGAAAAAACATATTGGCCCAAAGTTTAGTCTTAGTGTCTGAGTGGAAAATCACCTTGGCCTAAAACATACTTTTAGTGTCTTGAATGGAAAAACACATTGGCCCAAATCATACTTTTGGTGTCTGAGTGAAAAAATACATTGGCCCAAATTTTAGTCTTAGTGTCTGAGTGGAAAAACACATTGGCCCAAAGTTTAGTCTTAGTGTCTGAGTGGAAAAACACATGGCCTAAAACATACTTTCAGTGCCTGAGTGGAAAAACACATTGGCCTAAAATTTACTTTTAGTGTTTGATTCTAAGTGTAAAAACACATTCGCTTAAAACAACCTTTAGTGTTTGAGTCTGAGTGGAAAAACACATTGCCTAAAACATACTTTTAGTGTCTGAGTCTTAAGTGGAAAAAAACTCGCTTAAAACTTACTTTTAGTGTCTGTGTGGAAAAAAATATTGGCCTATAGCTTGTTTTTAGTGTCTGTGGAAAAGCATATTGGTCTAAAACATACTTTTAGTGTCTAAGTGGAAAAACACATTGGCCTAAAACTTAATTTTAGTGTCTGTGTGGTAAAGCATATTGGCCTAAAACATAATTTTAGTGTCTGTGTGAAAAAACCCAATCATTTATAAGTTAACCCAATGGACACATCAGTGAATCATAGAATATGTGTGATAAGACGATCATTTGGTTTTTAGTGTCTTAGTGGAAAAACCCCTTCATTTATAAGTTAGCTCAATAGACACATCAGTGAATCATATGATAGGTGTGATAAGACGATCATTGTTATTATATAGATGCCTCTAGACTTTCAATTACGAAGAGGTGGCCACACCCTAAAAGCTAGGACACACTGCGAACTCTCTCTAACTGACCCGCCTCAATTGGAAGTCGAAATTGTTCTACGTGAGAAACGAATTGTCGTAGGCATGCATTCTCTAATATATGTATATATTATGTATATATGTGTACGCTAGTCATTTGTTTTTTTTTGTACCTACTGGAGACACAGCATCTACTTCAAGAATCAGGACAGGGGAAAAAGGGGGCCGGGGAGGGGGGGGGGGGAGAGTTATGGGTTAAGCCAACAGAACGATCCATCTGTCGTAAGAAAAATAGCCAGAGAATTAGGCAAGGGATTCCCATATATGTTCATCTCGAGGAGCAAAGATTTGACTTTTAGAGATATGTACATACCGATATGTAGGTGAAGATGTTTAATTTATTTATTTATTTATTTTTCTAAAGAGAACAAGGGAGGGATGGAAGGGTTTAATGGGCCTGGAAGACTTCGGGAAGGGTAGAGGAGACATTCGTGAATGTCCCTGGAATTAATAAGGTTTTTCGAGTGAAGAACTAATTAGGAAGGATCATAATTAAAGGGTGGTTTTGTTTTCATGAATGTCCCTGGAATTAAGGTAACATTTCTAGTGAAGACTTTTTGAATGATCATAAGGAAAGGGTGGTTTTGATATCAAATCAATCAAGTTCATTTCGTCTTTATGAACAGTAGGACTTACATAGGAATGCTTTCTCAGATTTAAGAATGTTCAAGATGATTTAGATAGAATTGGGCATATTACTTAATCCCTGGAATGAGTAAGGTTTTTCGAATGAAGACTTCATTAGGAATGATCATATTGAAAGGGGACTTTTTGTTATCAAATCATTTTAAGTTAATTTCGTATTCATGAACAGTAGGACTTACATAGGAATGCTGTCTGGCATTTAACAATGTTCAAGTTGATTTAGATAGAATTTTTCATATTAATGTTTAGGAAGAGGATATTTAGAATACTAAATTATATATAATTTGTGCGTTGAATACTTTTTTTTTCACAGGAAATGGGGCATTTAAAAAGGCTTCATATTAAAAGGGGGTCGAAAGAATTTCCAGATTTAAAATAACATCTTGCTGGGCTGGTCGAGGAAGAGTCACTTCTCACAGGAAATTGGGCTCTTAAAAGGCTTCATATTAAAAGGGGGTCGAAAGAATGTCCAGATTTAAAATAACATCTTGCTGGGCTGGTCGAGGAAGAGTCTGGAAGACTTCATGAAATGTCAAGGGGAAGTCGAGATTAAATGACCTATTGTCTTAAGTCCTGAAACATGGTTGCTTAACACAGAAGGAGGAGGGGAGCGTGTCTCCTTATTTCCCCAGCTGCTGGAAGAGTCCCATGCGTTGGCATCTGCAGTTGGTTCCCCACAGGTTGCACCGGCAGGAGGAGCTGTTGCAACAGGCCTGGGGGCGGTGGGTGCAGGCGCCGCCTCGTGGGATGCAAGAGCGCCTTCGGGGTGGGCGGGAGGACCACGAAAGGGAAAAGAGCGTTAGATTTAGGGTAACATTATGTAAATGTGGGGGGAATTCTGGTAATAGCCTTATTGTAAATATGAAATAATCTGGTAATAGCCTATAGTAAATATGGGAAATTCTGGTGATAAACTGTTATAAATAGTGGAAAGTATGGTAATAGCCTGTTGTAAATAGGGGAAAATCTGGTAATAGCCTATAGTAAATGTGGGAAAATCTGGTAATAGCCTGTTGTAAATATGGGAAAATCTGGTAATAGCCTGTTGTAAATATGAAATAATCTGGTAATAGCCTATAGTAAATATGGGAAAATCTGGTAACAGCCTGTTGTAAATATAGAAAAATCTGGTAGTAGCCTGTTGTAAACATGGAAAATCTGGTATTAGCCTGTTGTAAATAAGGAAAAATCTTGTAAACGTCTGTTGTAGATATGGATAATCAGGTAATAGCCTAATGTAAATATGGAAAAATCTGGTAATAGTCTTATTGTAAATATGAAATAATACGGTAATAGCCTGTTGTAAATATTGATAAATCTGGTAATAGCTGTAAATAAAGGAAAATCTTGTAAAAGTCTGTTGTAAATATGGAAGAATCTGGTAATAGCCTGTTGTAGATATGGAAAGCTCTTGTAATACCCTATTGTCAATATGGAAAAATCTGGTAATAGCCTGTTGTAAATAAGGAAAAATTTTGTAGAAGTCTTGTAAATATGGAAAAATCTGGTTATAGCCTGTTGAAAATATGGAAAATCTTATAATAGCTTATAGGAAATATGGAAAAATTTGGTAATAGCCTGGTGTAAATGGTAAAATTTGTTTATAGCCTTTTGAAAATATAGGAAAATCTAGTAATAGCCTATTGTAAATATGGGAGAATAAGGTAATATCCTGTTCTAAATGTGAAAAAATAGGCTAATAGCCTGTTGTAAATATGGATTAATCTGGTAATAGCCTATCGTAAATATGGAAATTTTTTTAATATACCCTTATTGTGAATATGAAATAATTTCCTAATAGTCTGTTGTAAATATGGAGAAATCTGGTAATACCCTATTGTAAATATCGAAATATCTTGTAATAGCCTATTATAATTATGGAAAAATCTGGTAATAGCCTCTTGTAAATAGGGAAAAATCTGGAAATAGCCCATTATAATTATGGAAAAATCTGGTAATAGCCTATTGTAAATATGGAAATATCTGGTAATAGCCTATTATAAATATGGAAAAATCGGATAATAGCCTATTGTAAATTGAAAAAGAAACTGGTAATAGCCTATTGTAAATATGGAAATATCTGGTAATAGCCTATTATAAATATGGAAAAATCTGGTAATAGCCTATTGTAGATTTTTGCGATATTATTTGATAGCTCAGAGGAAGTTTTGTAACATATATTGATAGTTTAATGGAAAATTTGTAACATTTATTGATAGTTATAGTCTAATGGAAGTTTTGTAACATTTATTGATAGTTTAATGGAAGTTTTGTAACATTTATTAATAGTTTAATGGAAGTTTTGTAACATTTATTAACAGTTTAATGGAAATATTACAGATCTGATAATTGTGTATGGTAAATATGGCAGAATCTGTTCATAGCTGAATGTAGATTTGGGAAAATCTCTTTTTAATAGGAAAAAAGGCAACATCTATTAATAGCGTAGGATATAAGTATGTAATTAATTATGTAATTCAAGACATCAGTTCGAAGTACAGTACACATTTAAAGATTAAATATTTAAAGATTTAAACATTAATTATTTCAATATCAGTATACATTAAGAAGAAATTGGCAAAATGAGCGAGATATCAATCAAAGCATATGAAATATCAGTAACAGAGTTAGAATTTCAAAAAAATGCACATCTCGAGTAAGGAAAAAAATAGAAATATTAAACTAGAGACAAAATAGATTTAAAAAAAAGTTGATGCATTCAAAAGTGTGTGTGTATGTTTGTGTGAAAAAAAGAGAAGAAAAACATGCATAGAGAGTGACAAGAAAACCATGCAATATAAGTCAGTATAAATGAGGAAATGCAAAAATAGAAATCGAAAAAATGCAGCTTACCATTTGGTGTGGGTCTTTTGCTAAATGGTTCAGGATCATGCTTTGTCTTACCTAGTCCCAAATAGCAGTTGGTAGGATCCGTTCTGTGTCGTCAGGTTCACAAGGGAGATTCCTGCTAGGTGGTTAGTGTCCTTCCAAAACAAAATAGAGGAATACTCTGCTCTCCCCTGAATGTCAAGTCTTTGAAAATATGGCAATGTGGATGTTATGATAATCTGCCATTTCTGCTAGGTGGTTAGTGGCCTTCTAAAACAAAATAGAGGAATACTCTGCTCTTCCCTAAATGTCAAGTCTTTGAAAATATGGCAATGTGGATGTTATGTTTTCATGTTTTTTTTTTTTTTGTTATTAATGTGTATTAATCTGCCATTCCTGCTAGGTGGTTAGTGGCCTTCTAAAACAAAATAGTGGGATACTCTGCGTCTCCCCTGAATGTCAAGTCTTTGAAAATATGGCAATGTGGATGTTAGGTTTTCATGTTTTTATTTTTGTCTTTTTTTTTTTGTTATTAATGTGTATTAACCTGCCATTCCTGCTACGTGGTTAGTGGCCTTCTAAAACAAAATAGGGGAATACTCTGGTCTCCCCTGAATGTCAAGTCTTTGAAAATATGGCAATGTGGATGTTATGATAATCTGCCTTTCCTGCTAGGTGGTTAGTGGCCTTCTAAAACAAGATAGAGGAATACTCTGCTCTCCCCTGAATGTCAAGTCTTTGAAAATATGGCAATGTGGATGTTATGATAATCTGCCATTCCTGTTAGGTGGTTAGTGACCTTCTAAAACAAAATAGAGGAATACTCTGCTCTCCCCTGAATATCAAGTCTTTGAAAATATGGCAATGTTGGTGCTATGATAATCTGCCATTCATGTTAGGTGATTAGTGGCCTTCTAAAACAAAATAAGGGAATACTCTGCTCTCCCCTGAATGTCAAGTCTTTGAAAATATGGCAATGTGGTTGTTATGATAATCTGCCATTCCTGCTAGGTGACCAGTGGCTTTCTAAAACAAAATAAAGGAATACTCTGCTCTCCCCTGAATGTCAAGTCTTTGAAAATATGGCAGTGTGGATGTTATGTTTTCATGTTTATTCTTATTAATGTGTATTAATTTGCCATTCCTGCAAGGTGGTTAGTGACCTTCTAAAACAAAATAGAGGAAAACTGCTCTCCCCTGAATGTCAAGTATTTGAAAATATGGCAATGTGGATGTTATGATAATATGCCTTTCCTGCTAGGTGGTTAGTGGCCTTCTAAAACAAAATAGGGGAATACTCTGGTCTCCCCTGAATGTCAAGTCTTTGAAAATATGGCAATGTGGGTGTTATGTTTTCATGTTTCTTTCTTATTAATGTGTATTAATCTGCCATTCCTGCTAAGTGGTTAGTGGCCTACTAAAACAAAATAGAGGAATACTCTGCTCTCCCCTGAATGTCAAGTCTTTGAAAATATGGCAATGTGGATGTTATGTTTTCATGTTTCTTTCTTATTAATGTGTATTAATCTGCCATTCCTGCTAAGTGGTTAGTGGCCTACTAAAACAAAATAGAGGAATACTCTGCTCTCCCCTGAATGTCAAGTCTTGGAAAATATGGCAATGTGGATGTTATGTTTTCATGTTTCTTTCTTATTAATGTGTATTAATCTGCCATTCCTGCTAGGTGGTTAGTGGCCTTCTAAAACATAATAGAGGAATACTCAGCTCTCCCCTGAATGTCAAGTCTTTGAAAATATGGCAATGTGGATGTTATGTTTTCATGTTTATTTCTTATTAATGTGTATTAATCTGCCATTCCTGCTAGGTGGTTAGTGGCCTTCTAAAACAAAATAGAGGAATACTCTGCTCTCCCCTGAATGTCAAGTCTTTGAAAGTATGGCAATGTGGATGTTATGTTTTCATGTTTCTTTCTTATTAATGTGTATTAATCTGCCATTCCTGCTAGGTGACTAGTGGCCCTCTAAAACAAAATAGAGGAATACTCTGCTCTCCCCTGAATGTCAAGTCATTGAAAATATGGCAATGTGGATGTTATGTTTTCATGTTTTTTTTTTTTATTATTAATAATCTGTATTAATCTGCCAGTACCATTACAATGTGATTCATGACATGTAGTCAGTCATTTTTTAATTTTAGAATTGATTTTTCTTAGATGTTAATATTCCTGAAAGTCAAGTCTTTGAAAACATAGCAATGTGGATGTTACGTTTTCATGTTTTGTAATTTCTTATCAATGTATTAATTTCCTAGTAGTATTACAAAGTTATTCATGACATAGGATTCATTTCTTTTTAAATTTTAGCCTTTTTTTAATGTTAAGTTTTCATCAACATAATAAAAAACAGTGACCATTTTTTTTTCTATTTTCATGATGTGCTATTTTGCGCCTTGTCTTTTTTTTTCGTTTTACTCTATATTTATTTTCCCTTAAGTTATTGGTATATACAGTACTGTATTAATCTTGTATTACCCTGCAACCTTTTTTCTTTTCTTTTTTCAAATTTCACGCATTGTTTTGATTATAGTCACACTTTCAATTTCTTGTATATATATATATATATATATATATATATATATATATATATATATATATATATATATATATATATATATATATATCTATATATATATATATATATATATATATATATATATATATATTATAATTTTTTTGTGAAAATGTATTCAAATCGTGTAATGTTCTTTTCTTCTTACATTTTTATAACTTAAGTCTGTTTCATACAAAAATTGATTTACTCTTATATTTTATCACTATTTTCACTCAATCATTTCTCTGGTCACTGTTATTGAACTTATTATTTCACCCTTCTAAAGAAATTTCGAGTAATTAGTTTTTTGTAAGGATAGGGAAAACAAAAAAATCATGCTATACACGTAGACACTTTATTATATATAATTATATATATACCATATTATATATGTTTTTTTTTATATTCAAATAAGTCAATTTTAAGATGTAGTAAGGTTAAGCCTGAACCTAATTTGGGTATGTGGCTGGATTATACCCAATCAGAAACGGGCTTAAAGGGTGCGAGTATTGTGATTGGCTGATTCAAGTGGGTTGGAGGAGGGAATTGGCCAATGACGAATACACACACTGGGAAACATAGCGTAGATCCAATAGAATATCTTAGTAGATCCAATATACACAACCAAGAACATGCAATAGTTTGAGTTTATGTAGAGGTTTTCCTAATCATTAAATCTCTCATTTTTGACCAAAAAACAAAATATGGCATATTTATTTTTTTTCTTTTTTTTATCACCTGTCGTTCTAGTATACGAGACACACGGCTAACCTTGACCAACCCTGTCACGGGAGTTTTATCTTATCGGCAACACTGATAAACCTTAAGTGATATAACCCACACGGTCGCGTTAATTCCATGATCTCAATGACAAAGAAAGTTCACACGTGCTACCGTCTTCTTACACAGTCATTGTCTTATGTACATTGGAAAATGTATATTTCCAAGGATGTTTTAGGACGATCCTCCGTGAATGAAGATGAATCTGGAGGCTAGACAGAGCTGGGAAGGAGACCAGTTGAAGACTGTCGTCGACTTGTGATCATAAATATTTACTGATGGTTATATTTCGAGAGGTAGCAGTTGCGTGGCGTCAGAAGATCTACTCCCCAATATGAGGGTCTTCTGCGAGGTCGTCATCACTGAAGGGAAATGACCGGATTATCTGTAGAAGGAGGAGCAGGAGGAGAAGAAGGAGAAGGAGGAATTAGCAGCAGACGTTGAGGAGGATGAGGATGAGGAGGAGAAGGAGGAGCTGCGACAAGGATGGATCAAGGAGCTTCGAGGTCCCCCTTTTTTACGTTGAGGAGGATGTAGAGGAGGAGGAGCTGCGACAAGGATGGATCAAGGAGCTTCGAGGTCCCCCTTTTTTACGTTGAGGAGGATGAGGAGGAGAAGGAGGAGCTGCGACAAGGATGGATCAAGGAGCTTCGAGGTCCCCCTTTTTTTTGGTGTCACCCGACGTCAGGTGGTGTCAAACTGCGGAGCGGGCCATTCGCCTTACTTCCCCCACTGTTGGAAGAGGCCCATGCGTTGGCACCGGCAGTTTGTGCCCCACAGGTTGCACCGGCAGGAGGAATTGTAGCAGCAGTCGTGGGGGCGGTGGTCGCAGGATCCTGAGCGTCGGATGCAAGACCTCCTAAAAAGGTAGACCAAGGAAGAACCACGTCTGAACAGACAATAAGAAAGGCACAACTTGAATTGGTGATGATGGCAAATGAGAGGGGAAAGGCGATGACTTCTGTTTTTTTTATACACTCACTTATAATTTTTTTTATTATACACTCACTTATGACTTTTATTGTACACTCAGTTATTCAGAACATCAAATTTGGGATATGGGGGGTGGTCTTGGCCTCTCACTGCGAAATCTGACTTCATAGGGTTTGCAGGGGGGTTGTTTAGGGTTGGTAAACCTCTATCTAAGCAAATCATCTTTTTATGGTTTAATTTCTTCTCGGTTGCTGATTTTTAAGGGTTAGATATGTATAGATATTTAATTAGTAATTGCTAGAGTTGATACGAGAAGTTTAAAATAACTTTTAAGAATGGAAATTTTGATTAATTCCAATTATTGTTTCAGTAATTGCTAGGGTTGGTACGAGAAGTTGAAAACTTTTATAGATAAAATTTTGGAAAATAACTTTTGAAAATAAAAATTAGGTTAACTTGAATTATTGTCTTAGTAGTTGCTAGGATTGATACCAGAAATTGAAAATAATTTAAAAAAATAAAATTTTGATGAACTTTTTATTGTTTTAGTATTTGCTAGGGTTGATACGAGAAGTTGAAAATAACTTAAAAAAAAAGATTTGATTAACTTTTTATTGTCTCAGAAGTTTCTAGGGTTGATAGGAGAACTTTTAAATAACTTTAAATAATAGAATTTTGATTAACTTTTTATTGTCTCAGTAGTTGCTAGGGTTGATACCAGAAGTTGAAAATAACTTCAAAAAATAAAATTTTGATTAACTTTTTATTGTCCCAGTAGTTGCTAGGGTTGATACGAGAAGTTGAAAATAACTTTAAAAAATTAAATTTTGATTAACTTTTTATTGTCCCAGTAGTTGCTAGGGTTGATACGAGAAGTCGAAAATAACTTTAAAAAATTAAATTTTGATTAACTTTTTATTGTCCCAGTAGTTGCTAGGGTTGATACGAGAAGTTGAAAATAACTTTAAAAAATTAAATTTTGATTAACTTTTTATTGTCCCAGTAGTTGCTAGGGTTGATACGAGAAGTCGAAAATAACTTAAAAAAAATTTGATTAACTTTTTATTGTCTCAATGGTTCCTAGGGTTGATGCGAGGTCAGGATAAAACAAGAAGTTGAAAATAACTTTTAGAAATAAAATTTTGAATAATTCAAATTATTGTCTCAGTAATTGCTAGAGTTTACAGGAAGTTGAATATAGTTTCTTTTTTTAATTAAATTCTGATTAGTTTGATTTTTTTTCTATCTGTGATAAGTAGCTAACAAAGCGAGTTTTATTTAGACTTTAAAATAATTATTGCGCGTAACATTTTTTTAGCTAATTATTGTAACATATCATATTTCACATGGACTTTATTTTAGAGAACCACAGATTTTTTCTCGAATAAATAGCTTCTCTGCAGTATATAATTAAAATATAATGACTAGTAATATCTCAGTGCAACTTCAATTAATGATTATAAATAGGCTATTTCGAAAACTGCATTTTCCTAATGAGAATTGATTCGTTAATAACGTGATAAAGGTCCATAAGTGTCATTTTAATTATTTACTTACGTTATCTTAAATAGCAGTGATTAAAATTATTAATGGACCTTACTCGGTTTAGAATTGCATTATTTAATTAAAGATATCATCGTCTGAAATAAATGCATTATTTTTCTCTTGAAATTCGGTCGAATCGTGCCAAATGCATTGCTTAGGACCAAACAAGAGAATTGACACATATTGCAACTGTTTTACAACGCAGAAATCTTGCAAGTAGAATCTTTATTGCATTTTACTTGCAATACCGCAAATTTGCAAGCAATTGTTTATTGCAATTTGCTTGCAATGAAAAAGTTTTGCAAGCAAAACTTTGTTTATTGAAATTTACTTGCGATAAAGCAATTTTGCTAGCAAGTTTTATTGTAATTTGTTTGCAATACTGGAGTTTTGCAAGCAAATATTTTTTATTGCAATTTACTTGCAATATAGTAATTTTGCAAGCAAATATTTTATTGTAATTCGCTTGAAATACAGCAATTTTGCAAGCAATTTAATTTTATTGCAATTTGCTTGAAATACAGTAATTTTTTCAAGCAAATATTTCTTATTGCACTTCTTGTAATACAGCAATTTTGCAAGAAATTTCATTGATATTTGCTTGCCATATAGCAATTTTACAAACTAAAAATTTAATTTTCTTCTAACTATATCTGATGAATGGTCTTGCATTTATATTCTATCATTTTGGCAAAGCGGATCGCGAATTAGCATATGTGATCCCGCGTCTCAGATTCAATATCTGCCGGTTCCTCATTAACAAACACGGTATGGTTCGACGTTAACTCTCTCGAATTGCTAATTATAAATTCCATATGAGTAATTCATGAGTTTTGGCGATATCTTCGATCGCGACGCCTACATACAGTGGCGACAAAATTTCCAAAACCATATTGCAAGAGAGACTACCTTACATTAGGTCGTTTGATTTCCATGATCTTATTTATTTTATCTATGATAATGTCAGTACCATGAACTTTAATTTGCTTTCTTTATCTATGAGAATGACAGTACCATGAATTATCCTGCTATGAAATGGTATGGTATTTCACCATGAACGTTTGGCCATTGGTAATGGGTTCAGTGAAACGGGGGACTGAGGTAATGGGATTAAAGGCTTAAAGGAATCTTCGCTTTTCATATCCTTCGAATATTGCTGGTTGAGTGTCCTCAGTCTTTTTCGTTTAGGATTGCTCTGCGACTGACTATAGTCGCCGCAGAGATTCAGGGCGAAATAAGCCCCACCCCTTGATGACGTCATAGCCTATCATGTTGTCTCCCGCGTTAAGGTGATGTATTGTGACCGCTGTTAACGTGGGAAACAAGGTGATTGGCTATGACGTCATCAGGGGGTGGGGCTTATTTTGCTCGGAATATTTGCGACTGACTAGTGAGTGTTTCGTTGGTAGAATTGTTTTGTGCTTATAAAAGTGTGTTTTCAGAATACGCACTGGGGTGATGTGTGTGTCCGTTTTATTATATGTTTATATGTTATTGTGCAATTATGTAAATGTATATGTTTATATATGCATATATACTGTAAATATGTTATTTTTAATATATATACGTTTATATATGTATATATATACATAAGTGTAAAAAATTTATGTATGTATTATAGAATTATGTACATATAAATGTTTAACAGGCATATATGAATGTATGTGCATGTTTTATGAGTGTGTATGAAATATTTCATTTAAGTTTGAAGCAAGATAATCCTAATAAAAAGTAATAAGTAACCATAGAAGCCAAAATGATATGAAAAAAAAGTGAATTTTGTTTCTTATGGCATTAGCTGGAGTGATTTCATTTGCACTTTTTGATTCAGTCCACTATGACCTGACTAGTCACTAAGGACGAAACTGAAACAATACCACTTTCCGTAAGTGTTGCGTCACTGTTACGTTATTATTACGTCACTTTTGCGTTACTATTATGTCATGTTTATGTTTCCAAAACGTCTCTGTTGCGTTAGTATTACGACACTTTTATGTCACTATTACGTCACTATCACATTACCCTTACGTCTCTGTTAACGTTACTGTTACCTCACGGGTACGTTACCATTACGTCTCTGTTAATGTTACTGTTACCTCACCGGTACGTTACCATTACGTCTCTGTTACGTTACTGTTACCTCACCGGTACGTTACCATTACGTCTCTGTTACGTTACTGTTACCTCACCGGTACGTTACCATTACGTCTCTGTTACGTTACTGTTACCTCACCGGTACGTTACCATTACGTCTCTGTTACGTTACTGTTACCTCACTGGTACGTTACCATAGTTACTATTACCTCACTGGTACGTTACCATTACGTCTCTGTTACGTTACTATTACCTCACTGGTACGTTACCATAACGTCTCTGTTACGTTACTGTTACCTCACTGGTACGTTATCATTACGTCTCTGTTACGTTACTGTTACCTCACCGGTACGTTACCATAGTTACTATTACCTCACTGGTACGTTACCATTACGTCTCTGTTACGTTACTATTACCTCACTGGTACGTTACCATTACGTCTCTGTTACGTCACTGTTACGTCACCTCATATTGAGGGCATTAGCTGACAAAAGAACTAGAGAATCCAATGAAATTTACTCAAAATAAACTTACCAATGATGCCACTTTTCGTAACACTTTGTATGTTCTTTATAACTCGTATTGAGGGCAACGCTTATAAAGAAACAATTTCAAGTGAATTAAACATCTCATGACATTTTCAACTTCTTGTTTCAACCAAATTATATTATATTTATTAGTTTATGGATTACATTGTCAAATTAAGCAGCCAAAGGGCAAGATGACCCCTACAGAAAACAAGAAATACATTTGTTCCAGAAAATTCTAAGGGTATTACAAGAGAAATATATACACATTTTAACAAAATTTAACTTTTTCTTTTTATATGATTTGCCTATTTAACTCAGCTTATACAATGTTTAAGCTTGGTATGTATATTGAAGAATAATATTTCCTCAGTAATTCAGTTGGTTTTGATTGAATAACCAAGAATGAATAGTATGATATATTGATTCAAATAATTTATTAATGAATTTGTCATCGTTTGAGAATTTGTATGTCTCATCTTTACTATAGAATCTTGGGTTATCATAAAACAAATAATATTCTGTTCAATTGAAACAAGATTTACTTTAGGGTTTTGATCAGACGGATAATCTTCTATTCAACTGGAATAAGTTTTACTTTAGGTTTATATGACAGAGAATATTCTGTTCAAATAAAATAAGTTTTACTTTAAGGTTACGTTAAAACAGAGAATCTTCTGTTCAGATAAAACAAGTTTTACTTTAAGGTTACGATAAAACAGAGAATCTTCTGTTCAAATAAAACAAGATTTACTTATATGTTACGATAAAACAGAGAATCTTCTGTTCAAATAAAACAAGTTTTACTTAAAGGTTACGTTAAAACAGAGAATCTTCTGTTCAAATAAAACAAGTTTCACCAAAGTTTTACGTTAAGGTCCTTATAAGACAGAGAATCTTCTGTTCAAATAAAACAAGTTTCACCAAAGTTTTACGTTAAGGTCCTTATAAGACAGAGAATCTTCTGTTCAAATAAAACAAGTTTCACCAAAGTTTTACGTTAAGGTCCTTATAAGACAGAGAATCTTCTGTTCAAATAAAACAAGTTTCACCAAAGTTTTACGTTAAGGTCCTTATAAGACAGAGAATCTTCTGTTCAAATAAAACAAGTTTCACCAAAGTTTTACGTTAAGGTCCTTATAAGACAGAGAATCTTCCGTTCAAATAAAACAAGTTTTACTAAAGTTTTATGTTAAGGTCATTATAAGACAGAGAATCTTCTGTTCAAATAAAACAAGTTTCACTAAAGTTTTACGTTAAGGTCATTAAAAGACAGAGAATTTTCTGTTTAGGTTAAACTAATTTTTACTGAATATCACAACAGAAGAAAGTTTCTTCTTCAATATACTGGTAATGGGTGTTCGTGAGGATGAAATATTATATTAACTTAAAATTAATTTTTCTACCAAAGTATTTCAATTTCTCTCTCTCTCTCTCTCTCTCTCTCTCTCTCTCTCTCTCTCTCTCTCTCTCTC
>NC_090725.1:110121537-110124037 GCF_036898095.1 Palaemon carinicauda | reverse complement strand
CAACTGAGTCATAAAACGTGACATTTCTTTGAATCTGCATTTCATTTTCTTATTACCTGCTGCAGTTCACAACCAAAAAGTTATAGTTTTATTCTTTATTATTTTGATTTATCGTTTCGGTTCTGTATTTGTTTAAAATTTGGTAAATTACTAAAATTGTCAAGCTCGGTCGCTTGATGCAAATATTTCAGGAGTATTATAGTAGCTCGTAAATTATATTTGATATTGGCTTGGTTTTTATATGATGAAACATTTGGTGAGGTTTTGTCCAGATTTTACACCACTTTCAAAAGCAGCATAATATCATGTGATATTTGTATAGACTATGAATATACAGTCTCTTTAGCGGTTTGGCTTTTTTTATGTGTAACCGAGATATCTTTAGAATCCTGGATTGATGAGATTGAAATGTTTGAGTTGAAATATGGGGCATAAATTTCTTGGGAAAATAACTTAGGCTCGCTTCACATGAGTGTATTAGTGCCGCGGGGTTTTGTCTGCGCAAATTAGAAATCAATGAAGATCAACGAGGCACTTCGTGCACTAGCCGCTCGGAAGAATTTCCGAGTGGCGGTGATTTACTAGACGCGTGCACTGCTAACCGCATGGTTTCAGTGTAGCGGCATATAGAAACAATGAGGCCATTCAGGAAAAACCTTATCGTACGAAAACAGCTCCTGACAAGCGGAAATATTTCCGCGCGGAAAAAAGCTGCTCTTGTGAAGCGATCCTATGTCTTCTATACTGCGGCAGTGGATGCTGCCCCAAGTTGTTGCTGTTGTAGATGGCCTTATGTTAATATTTCATTATTCATTTGTTTCTGGTGTTATTACCTCCGCCAACGAAGTTGGGAGGATATTATGTTCTCGATCTTGTTTGTCTGTTTGTTTTTTTATTTGTGAACAATTTCCTGGCCACAATTTTATTTGCAGAGTAGTGAAAATTTCAGGGATTAATTGCTACGTTGAGACGTGGAAGTGATTCAATTTTGAAAGTCATAGGTCGAAGGTTAAGGTCAAGGTCGAGCAAATGGTCGACCAAATTAACCCTAACCTTAATCATAAATTCGCACATGGTTGTCACACAGGCTTCAAATACTCCTACAGTCTGAATTGATTCTGGGAAAGGCAAGCTGGTTGAGAGAAATAAGTGGCTGTGGCGGAGGTCTGCACTTGCAGAATGCTTTCATAGTTCGGATTGTTTTTTAGGTGTGGAACTTCTTTAGACATTTTGATTAATATTAACGATAAAAAAAACAAAATTTCTGTCTCCTCGTTTGTTAGGTACTTTTTCATTGACAGGGTAATATTATGCCTTATATTTCAATTACGTAAGGATTTTTGTAATGTCTTCTGTATATTGAAATAGAAAATAGTTGCGGCGAAAAGAAAAATATCTCCCGTCTTTAGAACCACAAAAGTAAAGGGAAAAAAAAAAGCTTATTTCCAGTTCAGATTTCCAGCAAGGACGCTTTTCTTATACGTACCCAAAGTTACTTGGGATCGGTGTGCCTTTGCATATATATAAGGCCATTATGTAGTGCGGTTTTCCTGACTGGCTATAAGGAGCCTTGGAATTTTACCAGAATTTAAATAATGGTGCTATTTAAAGGCGTTCTAGAAATTATAACATTAGAATTCCCCCCCCCCCCTCTCTCTCTCTCTCTCTCTCTCCTCTCTCTCTCTCTCTCTCTCTCTCTCTCTCTCTCTCTCTCTCTCTCAATTTAGATAACGGGGCTATTTAAAGGTATCGAAAAAATTATGACATTATTTTCTCTCTCTCTCTCTCTCTCTCTCTCTCTCTCTCCTCTCTCTCTCTCTCTCTCTCTCTCTCTCTCTCTCTCTCTCTCTCTCTCAATTTAGATAACGGAGCTATTTAAAGTTATCGAAAAAATTAAAATTATGACATTATTCTCTCTCTCTCTCTCTCTCTCTCTCTCTCTCTCTCTCTCTCTCTCTCCTCTCTCTCTCTCTCTCTCTCTCTCTCTCTCTCTCACTTTAACAAACATCTAAATAACTGTCATTTAAAGGTGTTCTATAAAAAACTTAACTTTAGAATTTCTCTCTCTCTCTCTCTCTCTCTCTCTCTCTCTCTCTCCTCTCTCTCCTCTCTCTCTCTCTCTCTCTCTCTCTCTCTCTCTCTCTCTCTCTCAATTTAACTAACATCTAAATAACTCATTTAAAGGTATCCTATAAAAAACTTAACTTTAGAAGTCTCTCTCTCTCTCTCTCTCTCTCTCTCTCTCTCTCTCTCTCTCTCTCTCTCTCTCTCTCTCTCGTCCTTATGAAGCTCGTTGAACCTCGGCATTCAACTTGATTAAAATTCTTGAGATTAACTTTTGAGCTTATTTGTCTCCTCATATTTGAGAAGTAATTTCTCTTCGGTCGTCTGAATAAATCTGAATTTTCGGCAATTTATTGCTTTCGTTTATTCGTCTATTTGTTTTTATTGTAAAGAGTAAATCTGTCTTTCTTGTAAAGCCTAAAATTCTCTGGGATTC
>NC_090725.1:110114037-110116537 GCF_036898095.1 Palaemon carinicauda | reverse complement strand
AAAAAGGGCAAGGAACTATTAAACCTCTGAATTTCTTTTATTCTTTTCTGTCTGAGACCATTTTCAGTTCTGTATGCTTTTTATATCACGAAATGGATTTAATGAAGCTAATTCCAGTCTCCGTTCATTGGTCGTAAAACACGAAAACTCCGCATTCCATTATTTATTGATAACGCGTATGTGTGGGCGTGGGTGAACTAACTTATATCCAAAGGTGTGTGGGCTGTTCTAGTTAATTATAAAATAATTGATCTATAATAGTAAATGAGACTGCTATTTTTCATATCTCTGGGAAAGGAATTTGGGAGGGGTGTCAAATTCCTGATTCTGAATATGTTTTAAGTGTTATATAAAACCAGTTTTGTGAATAGCAGTATTAGAGAATGTGGTGTGAAAAAGATAAAATGAAAGAAAGAGATATGTCAATGTAGATAGATTAAAAAATAGTATTGGATGAGAGAGAGAGAGAGAGAGAGAGAGAGAGAGAGAGAGAGAGAGAGAGAGAGAGAGAGAGAGAGAGAGAGAGAGAGAGAGAGAGAGAGTTTTGTGAAATGTTTTTTTAAATTGAATGCTGATACTGTGATTCATTTAAACCTCTCTCTCTCTCTCTCTCTCTCTCTCTCTCTCTCTCTCTCTCTCTCTCTCTCTCTCTCTCTCTCTCTCTCTCGTGAATAAAATGTGGTCAGGTGTCACTGGACCTCGAGTTGATAAAAAAAAAAAAAACTCGTGTCCAATGAGAAAATTTCCGAATTATATGGGTGAAAATTTTGATATTATAATATACTAAATGTTCGCTGATATGTTTAACAATAAAAGAAAAAACTCATTGGATATAGTAAAAAGGCCCGTTTGAATACATAGAATCATACCCGTGTATGAAAAGACATTAATCCAAATGAGATTTTTCCCCCACGTGCAATAAAGTCTACGGAGATTGCTACCCACATTTAACTTACTATCTGTTTCGGCCCTTCGTCGGAATGAACTTTTTTTTTTTAATCTTCGTTACGATAAGTAACATCTGGACCAATCGTGTTCCTTAATTCACATTTATGGGTAGACTGTCATTGAATAAATTCATTGCAACCTGTATATTAAAAAAAATGTTTTCATTCCGACATTGGGCCGAAATAGAGTGTAAGTTAAATGTGGGTAGCACCCACCGTAGACTTTATTACACGTGGGGGGAAAATCACATATGGATTCGCAAGGTCTTTTCATATACATTGTATTTCTGTATATCAAATTTTTGCTTTATGTGCAATATTTGGCCAACGTTAAGTAATTATGGTATGATTATCATTTTAATGATAATAAATCGTAAATAGATTCCTTAGAAATTTACGAATCAATTATCATAGTTTTATAATTTTTGTAATTTCCTTTTCAGTTATGAACCAGTTTCCAATTTCGCTTTAAGAGAAAATTAAGGAAAATTTATTCCCCTTTTTTTTCTTCAACGATTTCTCCTAAAATAGAAACATCACAGAAGGTTTAATGTTTAAAAGCGCTCATGAATGCTAGAGGCAAGGGATAGTGACATTACGCTCTCAAGCTGGGCAATGCATTAGAGACTGACCATATATGCATATGATCAGCGCCCAAGCCCTCTCTACACCCAAGCTAGAAATAGGGAGGGCCTGGCAATGGCTGTTGATGACTCAACAGATAGCCCCTTATGCTCCCTTAAACCCCTCATCCCTAGCTTGCAAGGACGGCGAGGTTGCAGCGACCAAAGGACTCAAACGAGATTGACCTGTACTCAAACCCAAGTCTGGTGTTCGCCAGTCAGGGACGTTACCGTATCGGCCACACACACACACACACACACATATATATATATATATATATATATATATATATATATATATATATATATATATATATATATATATATATATATATGTGTGTGTGTGTGTGTGTATGTATATCTATTTAAATATAAATACATATATACATATATATATATATATATATATATATATATATATATATATATATATATATATATATTATATATATATATATATATATATATATATATATATATATATATATATATATATATATATATATATATATATATATATATATATATATATATATATATATATATATATATATATATAAAGAAAAAGAAGACGCAAGTTGTGGCCTACATAGAGGACAATGAGATCTCTTTCGTGACTGAAGGAACATTTATTGCCTTCAGGGTCCGTTCCGAACTTTTCGATTGCCTCATGGTCGGCTGCTTATCGGCTCTTTATTGGCCTTAATGCTGCATCCCGTCTCTCCCGGGCTCGGTTGTTTGGGACTTTTATAACCTTATTTAGAGGTCTGTTTACGGCATCTTTGCTTATTATTATTATTATTATTATTATTATTATTATTATTATTATTATTAATATAATTATTATTATTATTATTGTTATTTTCGTTGTTATTTTTTTTGTTTTTGTTTGTGTTGTTGTTGTCACTGTTTTTTTTTTGTGGTGTTTGT
>NC_090725.1:110106537-110109037 GCF_036898095.1 Palaemon carinicauda | reverse complement strand
ATTGGATCTAAAAATATACGATTACCTTGTGTGAATCTTAGTATAGCAACACCTTTCGAAGGAGAATTAGAAATATTAGATCTAAAATATCTGATTGACTTGATTGAATCTTAGGAGAGCAACACTTTTCGAAGGACAGTTAGAAATATTAAATCTAAAATATCTGATTACCTTGTGTGAATCTAAGTATAGCAACACCTTTCGAAGGAGAATTAGAAATATTAGATCTAAAATATCTGATTAACTTGTGTGAATCTTAGGAGAGCAACACTTTTCGAAGGACAGTTAGAAATATTAGATCTAAAATATCTGATTAACTTGTGTGAATCTTAAGAGAGTATCACTTTTCAAAGGACAGTTGAAAATATCGAATCTTAAATATCTCATTACCTTCTTGTGTGAATCTTAACAAATATTAAATCTAAAATACCTAAAGGCCTTCTTGTGTGAATCTTAAGAGAGCAACACTCTTCGAAGGACAGCTAGAAATATTAGATCTAAAATACCTAAAGGCCTTCTTGTGTGAATCTCTAGAGAGCAACACTCTTCGAAGGACAGCTAGAAATATTAGATCTAAAATATTTGATTACCTTGTGGGAATCTTTGGAAAGCAAATCCGTTCGTACAGAATGCGACAATCAAAGCTACATTGGAAGAGTACTTACACAATAACGACGTTCTATCTCTGGATAAAAAATAAAATTCCTAACTATCTTAATCCCATAAATATATATATTATTTATTCAATGTCATGCCCTTACCATCTCTTAATGGGGCCTGCCATATCATCTCGTCTGTCCGGGAGTGAAAAAAGAAATGGAGTTAACAGAACCACAGAACATGTGCATAAAATATTCAGAGAAATGATGATGGTGCATAATTGCTCTCCCCCTTTTGTATTTTTTTTTTAAGAAAAAATTAAGTCATGCAGTAGTTTAATGTGGATAAAAAAGGATAAAAAACATGAGCAAAGAAAAAAACGACCTTATGGTGTATTTCTGAAAGCGTTATCGTTTTGTTGTTTATATTTTGGAAGGCGTATTCTACTGGCATTAGGGTGTGTTCTACTCATCTTGTTTGTATGGGACCTGGAATGGGTCTGATATTCTAGGAAATGTTTTATCTGTGGGTGGGGTCAATATATGATAAAATTCATTGTTATAATCTATGTCATTAGAAAATCCCTTTATTATACACACTGGGACTGAAATAACTTTTTTAAAATTTGAATTGGAGTTATCTGAGGGACGTGATTGCCTCACTCTGAGTCTTGACAATTCCTAACACCAGTAGAAGACGACTTCAAGTCCCGCATTGTTTGCGTTGATACGATTGTATTCGGTGTCTTGTGTGTTTATTGGTCGGTTCTGCTTAAAAGCTACCAGGCTTGTTTCTTATGTCTAGTGGTCTGTAGAGGTGCTTATACAACTGGTTTGTTATGGCAACACATTTTGGGTTAAGTAAAGGGATAGAAGATGTAAGAGGGAAATGTCTGTAGAGGTACCTATACAACTGGTGTGTTATGGCAACACATTTTAGGTTAAGTAAAGGAATAGAGGATGTAAGAGGGAAATGTCTGTAGAGGTGCCTATACAACTGGTGTGTTATGGCAACACATTTTAGGTTAAGTAAAGGGATAGAGGATATAAGAGGGAAATGTCTGTAGAGGTGCCTGTACAACTGGTGTGTTATGGCAACACATTTTAGGTTAAGTAAAGGGATAGAGGATATAAGAGGGAAATGTCTGTAGAGGTGCCTATACAACTGGTGTGTTATGGCAACACATTTTAGTAAAGGGGTAGAGGATATAAGAGGGAAATGTCTGTAGAGGTGCCTATACAACTGGTGTGTTATGGCAACACATTTTAGGTTAAGTAAAGGGAAAGAGGATATAAGAGGGACATGTCTGTAGAGGTGCCTATACAACTGGTGTGTTATGGCAACACATTTTAGGTTAAGTAAAGGAATAGAGGATATAAGAGGGAAATGTCTGTAGAGGTGCCTATACAACTGGTGTGTTATGGCAACACATTTTAGGTTAAGTACAGGGATACAGGATATAAGAGGGAAATGTCTGTAGAGGTGCCTATACAACTGGTGTGTTATGGCAACACATTTTAGGTTAAGTAAAGGGAAAGAGGATATAAGAGGGAAATGTCTGTAGAGGTGCCTATACAACTGGTGTGTTATGGCAACACATTTTAGGTTAAGTAAAGGGAAAGAGGATATAAGAGGGAAATGTCTGTAGAGGTGCCTATACAACTGGTGTGTTATGGCAACACATTTTAGGTTAAGTAAAGGGATAGAGGATATAAGAGGGAAATGTCTGTAGAGGTGCCTATACAACTGGTGTGTTATGGCAACACATTTTAGTAAAGGGATAGAGGATATAAGAGGGAAATGTCTGTAGAGGTGCCTATACAACTGGTGTGTTATGGCAACACATTTTAGGTTAAGTAAAGGGATAGAGGATGTAAAAGGATAATGTAAGTAAGGGTGC
>NC_090725.1:110094037-110096537 GCF_036898095.1 Palaemon carinicauda | reverse complement strand
CCCAGGAGAGAGAGAGAGAGAGAGAGAGAGAGAGAGAGAGAGAGAGAGAGAGAGAGAGAGAGAGAGAGAGAGAGAAAACGAACACTATAATGATTGAAACTGGATGTAGTTTAGTTTGTCGAAATCAAGAAAGTATTTAATGGAGGAGAGAGAGAGAGAGAGAGAGAGAGAGAGAGAGAGAGAGAGAGAGAGAGAGAGAGAGAGAGAGAGAGAGAGAGAGAGAGAGAGAGCAATCTACAAGATGTAACAAACACTAAATGTTAAGCCAAAATAATTGACAATCTTGATGTAGTTTAGTTTGTCGAAATCAAGAAATTATTTATCGAAGGAGAGAGAGAGAGAGAGAGAGAGAGAGAGAGAGAGAGAGAGAGAGAGAGAGAGAGAGAGAGAGAGAGAGAGAGAAGTGTGTTATAAAAAACACCACTTTTGGATGATTGATTCACGAAGTAATCTACATGAATTAACAAACACTAAATGTAAAGCTAAAATAATTGACAATCTTGTTGTCGTTCAGTTTGTTGAAATCAAGGAAGTATTTATATCCAAAAGGATATTTATGCCGAGTATATAAAAGAAATATATCAAAAAGGATATTTATACTGAGTATATAAAAGAAATATGTAATCGTAAACCATGAGATAAAGGGGGGAATGAGATAATGGAGGGAATGAGATAATGGATATAATGAGATAATAGAGCGAAATCTGTATTTAGTTACCGAGAAACAGGATTGGATGAAAAAGGAAACTGGTATTTTTAAAACTCGAGCTACTGATAGATATATTGTGTCTGGATTTACTTCTTGAATAGGATTGTAGTGGCCTATTAAGCTGGTATTTTTAAGTCTCGAGCTGCTGAGAAATATATTGTCTGGATTTACTTCTTGAATAAGATTGTAGTGGCCTATCAAGCTGGTATTTTTAAGTCTCGAGCTACTTGGAAATATATTGTGTCTGAATTGTCTTCTTGAATAGGATTGTAGTGGCCTATTAAGCTGGTATTTTTGAGTCTCGAGCTGCTGAGAAATATTTTGTGTCTGAATTTACTTCTTGAATAGGATTGTAGTGGCCTGTTAAGCTGGTATTTTTAAGTCTCGAGCTACTGAGAAATATATTACGTCTGGATTGTCTTCTTGAATAGGATTGTAGTGGCCTATTAAGCTGGTATTTTTAAGTCTCGAGCTACTGAGAAATATATTGTGTCTGGATTTACTTCTTGAATAGGATTGTAGTGGCCTATTAAGCTGGTATTTTTAAGTCTCGAGCTACTGAGAAATATATTGTCTGGATTTACTTCTTGAATAGGATTGTAGTGGCCTATTAGGCTGGAATTTTTAAGTCTCGAGCTGCTGAGAAATATATTGTGTCTGGATTTACTTCTTGAATAGGATTGTAGTGGCCTATTAAGCTGGTATTTTTAAGTCTCGAGCTACTGAGAAATATATTGTCTGGATTTACTTCTTGAATAGGATTGTAGTGGCCTATTAGGCTGGTATTTCTAAGTCTTGAGCTGCTGAGAAATATATTGTGTCTGGATTTACTTCTTGAATAGGATTGTAGTGGCCTATTAAGCTGGTATTTCTAAGTCTCGAGCTGCTGAGAAATATATTGTGTCTTGATTTACTTCTTGAATAGGATTGTAGTGGCCTATCAAGCTGGTATTTTTAAGTCTCGAGCTACTGAGAAATATATTGTCTGGATTTACTTCTTGAATAGGATTGTAGTGGCCTATTAAGATGGTATTTTTAAGTCTCGAGCTGCTGAGAAATATATTGTGTCTGGATTTACTTCTTGAATAGGATTGTAATGGCCTATTAAGCTGGTATTTTTAAGTCTTGAGCTACTGAGAAATATATTGTGTCTGGATTTACTTCTTGAATAGGATTGTAGTGGCCTATTAAGCTGGTATTTTTAAGTCTCGAGCTGCTGAGAAATATATTGTCTGGATTTACTTCTTGTATAGGATTGTAGTGGCCTATCAAGCTGGTATTTTCAAGTCTCGAGCTACTGAGAAATATATTGTGTCTGGATTTACTTCTTGAATAGGATTGTAGTGGCCTATTAAGCTGGTATTTCTAAGTCTCGAGCTACTGAGAAATATATTGTGTCTGGATTGTCTTCCTGAATAGGATTGTAGTGGCCTATTAAACTGGAATTTTTAAGTCTCCAGCTACTGAGAAATATATTGTGTCTGGATTTTCTTCTTGAATAGGATTGTAGTGGCCTATTAAGCTGGAATTTGTAAGTCTCGAGCTACTGAGAAATATATTGTGTCTGGATTGTCTTCCTGAATAGGATTGTAGTGGCCTATTAAGCTGGTATTTTTAAGTCTCCAGCTGCTGAGAAATATATTGTGTCTGGATTGTCTTCCTGAATAGGATTGTAGTGGCCTATTAAGCTGGTATTTTTAAGTTTCGAGCTGCTGAGAAATATAT
The DNA here is from genome assembly GCF_036898095.1 of Palaemon carinicauda. Lineage (NCBI taxonomy): Eukaryota > Metazoa > Arthropoda > Malacostraca > Decapoda > Palaemonidae > Palaemon > Palaemon carinicauda. The sequence continues at coordinate 110,094,103 of NC_090725.1, read as the reverse complement.
TGTGTCTGGATTGTCTTCCTGAATAGGATTGTAGTGGCCTATTAAGCTGGTATTTTTAAGTCTCCA
>NC_090725.1:110076537-110081537 GCF_036898095.1 Palaemon carinicauda | reverse complement strand
CGTCCAACCAATCAGCGAGCAGGAACTTTTCAGAGCTAAAAGGGCACCCCTGCGAGTCGGTGTAAATCTGCCTCACTAAAAAGAATTGACTTTATTAGCAAGACTCTTGACGTCAGCAGGTATAATACCCTCAGGGAACAGCTGCTCCTGAATGGCCCAGAGAAGGAGGTTTTTGTTTGTTCGTCTATTTGCGGTGTCTTTCTTGCGAACTTTGGTACGATGCTGTTATTGTTGTTTTTGTTGTTATTTGTTTATATTGAAGAATGTTTTTTGTGGTACGATGTTGTTGTCATTGTTTTTATTGTTATTTGTTGATGTTTGAAGTATTTTTTTTTTTGGTGGTATGTTGTTGTTGTTGTTTTTATTGTTATTTGTTGATGTTTAAAGTATGTTTTTTTTTGTGGTACGATGTTGTTGTCGTTGTTTTTATTTTGTGTATTTTGGTGCAATGTTGTAATAATTATTTCTATTTTTACATATAGTTTTCAAGTAAACAGAAGTTAGTTTGGTTTACCTTGGAAGGATTATTGTTATTATTATTATTATTATTATTATTATTATTATTATTAAATTGGCTGCCTCAGTGGCTTTAATTATATGACACCTTTTTTATTGATTTAATTTTCTTCTCAACATCACTGTTATTTGCTAAGTGTTATTATTTTTTATTATTATTTTATGTTTTTTCTTTTTTTTCTTTTTTTTGTCATTGTGATGTATAAAGAGTAGGCTGTTCCTTTCCTAAAGCATTTTGAGTTACTTTATAAGTCTCCTTAGGGAAGGTTTTTTTGTTTGTTTTAATTTACTTTTTAATTCTAATAAAATTTGATATTTTGTTTGTTGCTGTTTATTTGTCTTGTGATTTCAGTTATTATTATTATTATTATAATTATTATTATTATTATTATTATTATTATTATTATTATTATTATTATTACTCCAATAAGGGATTACATTTAAGTGACCCGAAATATAATTTTGTATCTGCGCGTGTTATGTGACCTACCTACATATTCAATATGTGAACCACCGAGTTGTTTTCTCTCCAATATGTGATCTACCGAGCTTGGTTTTTTTTTTTTTTTTCTTTTTTTTTTTTTTTTTTTTTGCTGCGCCATGGCTCGCTTCGCTCTCAAAGAACATTAAACATCACTGCTCCTATGTACTGGCAAGCGGTACATGTAGAACTGCGCTCGCTTGCCCCGTTGGTCTTTATTTCGGGGATATTCCATAAAACTTCTAATGGTTTTTGTTCCGCACAATCTACTCCATCACTGTCATACCTTGGTAGATCGCAGCCTTTTTGCAGATCACATATTGATAGAGCGTCAAAATATCTTTACATATTAGGGAGGAGCACACTAGCGACTCTGTGGCGCCACAAAGCCACAGCATCGTGTGGCGGGGATGTGGTCTCCCATAGGTTTCCATTATTTTCAAAGCCACGCCACGCCTGTGGCGGGGATGAGCGACAGAGAGCCACATTCGTTTGCCACAGTCGCTAGTTTGCGCGGCAAAACTTGACCTGTGGCGGGGATGAGCGACAGAGAGCCACAGTCGCTTGCCACAGTCGCTAGTTTGCGCGGCAAAACTTGAAAACAATGGAAACCTATGGGAGACCACATCCCCACCACACGATGCTGTGGCTTTGTGGCGCCACAGAGTCGCTAGTGTGCTCCAGGCCTAAGTTATGGATTCTAAGGAACTATGCCTCTACTTAATTTTGAATTACTTTAAACTTGAAAACAATGGATACCTATGGGAGACCACATCCCCGCCACACGATGCTGTGGCTTTGTGGCGCCACAGAGTCGCTAGTGTGCTCCAGGCCTAAGTTATGGATTCTAAGGAACTATGCTTTTACTTTATTTTGAATTACTTTTTTCTAGTTTAGATTATTTGAGTAGAATTTTACTTCTAATTTACTTGAATTTACTTAGTGCATTTTATGTTTCACGTCAGATAAGTTTAGCCATTTGCCTCTCGGTTTCAGATTGAATGTTTCTCTGTTTGGTTGTCATTTCTTGTTTTGTTTATGTGAAGATGTATAATTTGATTTGCTTTCGGGAAATTGCTTTGAGTTGAAATGTTTGTGTAAAATACACATATATAAGTATATATATATATATATATATATATGTGTGTGTGTGTGTGTGTCTAGATAGATAGATATGTGTATTTATGTGGGTCTAGTATATACGGGTATGTATAGGTATATATATGTATATACACACATGTATATATATAATTATGTATGTATATATATATATATATATATATAGTAGAAAGGAAACATTTGAAGCCTCAAAGAAAGGAAAAATCAATTTCACCAGTTGATGTTTATGAAGATATGTTTATGATATATACAATAAAGTGTTTTATCCTACCAATATAAAAACATAGTGTATATAGAAAACCCTATGAATGTCTCTCCATTGTAAATGAACCTTGATCGAAGTGTAATTGCAGGGAAATGTTTCTTTTTTTTCTGTTGTTGTATGCGAGTGATGTGTGTAAAACAGGGAGCCATGATGGGTCCCAAACGTAGACTCACTTTTGAGCAGTGCGGGCTAGGAGTCGCTCTAGGAGGTCGGTTGTGTAGTCCACTTCTGGTGGGGGAGCGTCTTCCTCGTGGTCTGTGGGAAGAGAAGAGGAAGGATGTGAGTTTGAAATTCTCTATTAGTCTGGGGAAGATAGGGAATGGTTATGGGAAGATAATATAATCGTTAATATGGGGAATATGGTTTAGAAAAAGGGTATGATTTTGGGGAGTGGGGGAGCGTCTTCCTCGTGGTCTGTGGGAAGAGAAGAGGAAGGGCGTGAGTTTGAGGTTCTTTTTTAGCCTGGGGAAGATAGGGAATGATTATGGGAAGGTATCTTAATCGTTAATATGGGGAAGATAATTTAGAGAAAGGCTCTGATCTGGGATAGATGATTCAAAGATAAGGTTTGATCTGGGGAAAATGACTCATAGAGAATCTTACATCTGGGGAAGATAATTCTGAGAAAAACTCTGATCTGGGGAAGATAAAAGGAAGAAACAGCTTTAGGGTTTCATTTTATGGCCTGGGGAAGATGGGGAAAGGTTGTGGGAAGACACTATTATCGTTAATATGGGAATGATGATTCAGAGATAAGGTTTGATCTGGGGAAAATGATTCAGAGAAAATCTTCCATCTGGGGAAGATAAATCTGAGAAAAACTCTGATCTGGGGAAGATAAAAGGAATAAACAGCTTCAGGGTTTTATTTTATGGTCTGGGGAAGATGAGGAAAGGTATTCTAATTGTTAATCTGGGGAAGATAATTCAATAAAACCTCTGATCTTAGGAAGACAATCTAAGGAAAGCTTCTGGTCTGGGGAACATGATTTAAAGAAAGACTCTGTTATGGGGAAGATGAAGGGAAGAAACGGTTCTGGGGTTTTGTTCTCTGGTTTGGGGGAGATGAGGAAAGTTAAAGAAAGGTAATCTAATCGTTAATCTTGGGAAGATATTTCAAAGAAAATCTTTGATCTGGGGAAGAAAAAAGAAAGAATTATCATTGCCACATTAATCTTAAGTCTGGGAAAGGTAATGGATAAAATCTAACATAAAAGGAAGACAAATACATTGAGATTTTAATCATCGAACAGAGAATATTTTATTTTAATATTTCAATTGGAAAAACATACGTTCTATCAATAAGTTTATTTTTCATAAAGTATTATAAGAAATTAAAATTAAGATTATGAAAATCCTAATGCCCCTTTCTCTAAAAAGAAAAGTATTCAACCAGTATCAGCTTATGCATCGGAAACTTTGAGCCTTAATAAAGGCACATCACATAAGCCATACTTTCTACCAATAAATTTATTCCACTCGAAGTATTATAAAAAATGCAAAATAAGATTATGAAAAGTAAAATGACACTTTCTCTAAAGAGAAAACTATTTATTCAGATGGTCCTACCAGTATCAACTTATGCATCGGAAACTTGGAGCCTTACTAGAGCCTTAGGCCATAAGCTATACTTTCTACCAATAAACTTACTCCTCTCTAAGCATTATAAGAAATTCAAAATGAGATTATGAAAAGTAAAATGTCACTTTCTCTAAAAAAGTATTTAATGAGATGGTCCTTCCAGTTTTAACTTATGCATCGGAAACTTTGAACCTTACTAAGGCCTTAGAACCTAAGATAGTTACAACTCAGAAAACTATGAAAAGAATAATGATGGGAATAACACTAAGAAACAGGAAAAAAAAGCAACATTGATACTGGAGCAAATTAAACAAGAGGATATTTTAATAATTTCAGAAAATCAATAGATATAAGAGTGTAATAAACTTAAGAAATTCAATGTATATTTATAATGATTTAATAAAACCAATAATTCTATTTTTCCCTAACAAACTCTTCAAAGAGACTCGACCCATAGAATTTAATGGTTCACTTGATTAATCATCCTTTGGCATAAAATCTAATTTTGGCTCATATTGCTATTTCAAAGGAAACTTGGAAAACTTTGATGAGCTTTGTGTGGTTTTATTGGGTAAATAAAAAAAAAAGTTCAACAATAGCACTTAGTTAATTTGATTTAAAAATTATTCGTTCATATTAGAAATTTATTATTATTATTATTATTATTATTATTATTATTATTATTATTATTATTATTATTATTATAGGGAAAATAGCCCAATGAGGAAAGGAGATAAGGAAACAGAATACTGTACCTGAGTGTACCCTCAAGCAAGAGAACTCTAACCCAAGACAGTGGAAGACCATGGTACAGAGATTATGGCACTACACAAGACTAGAGAAGAATTGATTGATTTTGCAGTATCCTTCTCCTAGAAGAGCTGCTTACCATAGCTAAAGAGTCTCTTTCTATCTTCGTCTAATGTACAATTTGCGTTTTAGAATTTCCATCTCATTCCTTCCCCCCCCCCCACAAGTATCTGGCGGATCCCATTTATTTCGTTGCCCAAAACTCTCTGCTCCATCGCATCCCATTTGG
>NC_090725.1:110069037-110071537 GCF_036898095.1 Palaemon carinicauda | reverse complement strand
TATTTCATTTATTGTCCTCAAACTTGACATTCTTCCCCCAGAGTTTTATCTTGACAAAATTTTGGATACTCTCTCTCTCTCTCTCTCTCTCTCTCTCTCTCTCTCTCTCACCCTGATTCTCACGTAACTGGATCTTATAAGACTAATTTTATCCGCGTGAGTTAATCGATTTCAGTGGCTAATGGAGGACACACTCATATATATATATATATATATATGTGTATATATATATGTGTGTATATATATGTATATATACATATATATATAAATATATATATATATATATCTATATATATATATACATATATATATGTGTGTATATATATATATGTGTATATATATATATATATATATATAAGTATGGAGACAGGAGCAATTACTCAAGCATAAACATTTTGGAGTAGGGAGACGCGTTCTGTTTTTTCATTCATTTATTTGCGCCGACGTTTCGTATCACCTTGATACATTTTCCAGGCTGAAACGATTACAAATCAATTGTGTATAAGTAAAAAGATACACACAACGTTTACCAACACCAAAATTAAAAAGCTTTTTAATAAATTAAGAATAAAAACAGAGTAAAAACAGAAACACAGAACAACAGTGAAAGGGCTTGGAGCGAATATAGAGAAACAAATTAATTCAATAATAATTATAATAATAATAATAGAAAAATATATAATAATAATGATAATAATAATAATAATAGTAATAGAACGAACAAGACACCTACCCACAGCGGTAGCGTAAGGAGAACTGACATGAAAAATTGTTATGGAAGGGAGTGTAAACAAAACAACAGGTAATTAGGCAATAAACAATTGGGTGGAAGACGACTGGTGGTTAAGAGAAGGTACAGTTAGCTTAATCATTATTGATTCAAGGGTGGTTAGTTCATCTATATGTCGGGTTCTTCCTATTATATTAAAATGACTGGTATCTATGTGTGTTTTGCAACTTTTACTGTGATTTCTTATGTTTGATTGTTCTGGATTTGATAGTCGACAACCCGTTCTATAGCTAATTCCCTGATGAGAGGAAACTCGGACTTTTAGCAGCCTCCTGGTGCAACCGATGTAAGTGCCGAGATCACATCTGGGACAACCTTTCATACTGAAGTGACTTTCCTTGCTGATTACTTTAAGGATAATTATTTCCCTCCAGCAATTTTTCATAGATCCCTTAATAAGCTACTTAATCTGAAATTCAATCCAACCCCAATAGTCCACAATGTCCCCAAGCTCCGTATGTTTGCTAGATTTCCCTTTCTCCATAATAATAAATTTAGGAAAAAATGCATTAACCTATTCAGTGAACAATTGCCTGCCCTTAATTTAAAACTAATTCCCATAAACCCCCGAACTATCGGCTCACTCTTCCAAGTCAAGGATAAGATCAGCCCCCTTACATCGGTTGCACCAGGAGGCTGCTAAAAGTCCGAGTTTCCTCTCATCAGGGAATTAGCTATAGAACGGGTTGTCGACTATCAAATCCAGAACAATCAAACATAAGAAATCACAGTAAAAGTTGCAAAACACACATAGATACCAGTCATTTTAATATAATAGGAAGAACCCGACATATAGATGAACTAACCACCCTTGAATCAATAATGATTAAGCTAACTGTACCTTCTCTTAACCACCAGTCGTCTTCCACCCAATTGTTTATTGCCTAATTACCTGTTGTTTTGTTTACACTCCCTTCCATAACAATTTTTCATGTCAGTTCTCCTTACGCTACCGCTGTGGGTAGGTGTCTTGTTCGTTCTATTACTATTATTATTATTATTATCATTATTATTATATATTTTTCTATTATTATTATTATAATTATTATTGAATTAATTTGTTTCTCTATATTCGCTCCAAGCCCTTTCACTGTTGTTCTGTGTTTCTGTTTTTACTCTGTTTTTATTCTTAATTTATTAAAAAGCTTTTTAATTTTGGTGTTGGTAAACGTTGTGTGTATCTTTTTACTTATACACAATTGATTTGTAATCGTTTCAGCCTGGAAAATGTATCAAGGTGATACGAAACGTCGGCGCAAATAAATGAATGAAAAAACAGAACGCGTCTCCCTACTCCAAAATGTTTATATATATATATATTTATATATATATATATATATATATTATACACACACACATATATATATATATATATATTTATATATATATGTATATATATATATATATATACTGTGTATATATATATTTATATATATATATATATATATATACTGTGTATATATATATATATATATATATTGTGTGTGTGTTCGTGTGTACACAAAATGGTTCCATAATCATATATTATTATATCTTTATGAAATAAAAATATCCTATATTTCTTACGCCATTAAATTAAAACCTCTCTCTCTCTCTCTCTCTCTCTCTCTCTCTCTCTCACACACATTGTTTTTGACAGGGAGGGAATATCTTTAAGAGCTCTATATTTTAAAGTAAATTAACTTATACCTCGACCAAACACAAGACTGT
>NC_090725.1:110051537-110059037 GCF_036898095.1 Palaemon carinicauda | reverse complement strand
CTTGCTTCTCTTTCTCTTTTTGGTTTGATATCTTTACCTTCTCTTTCTCTTTTTTGGTGTAATATCTCTTGCTTCTCTTTCTCTTTTTGGTTTGATATCTTTACCTTCTCTTTCTCTTTTTTGGTGTAATATCTCTTGCTTCTCTTTCTCTTTTTGGTTTGATATCTTTACCTTCTCTTTCTCTTTTTTGGTGTAATATCTCTTGCTTCTCTTTCTCTTTTTGGTTTGATATCTTTACCTTCTCTTTCTCTTTTTTGGTTTAATATCTCTTGCTTCTCTTTCTCTTTTTGTTTTAATATCTCTAGCTTCTCTTTCTCTTTTCGTTTTATATCTCTAGCTTCTCTTTCTCTTTTTTGTTTAATATCTCTAGCTTCTCTTTCTCTATTTGGTTTAATATCTCTAGCTTCTCTTTCTCTATTTGGTTTAATATCTCTAGCTTCCCTTTCTCATTTTGATTTGTTATCTCTTGCTTATCTTTCTCTTTTGGTTTAATATATCTCTTCCCTTTCTCTTTTCGTTTATTATCTCTTGTTTCACCTTCTCGTTTGGTTTATTATCTCTTGTTCACTTTATCTTTTGGTTTAATATCGCTAGCCCCTCTTTCTCTTTTGGTTTAATATCTCTAGCTTCTCTTTCTCTTTTTGGTTTAATATCTCTAGCTTCTCTTTCTCTTTTTGGTTTAATATCTCTAACTTCTCTTTCTCTTTTGGGTTTAATATCTCTAGCTTCTCTTTCTCTTTTTGGTTTAATATCTCTAGCTTCTCTTTCTCTTTTTGGTTTAATATCTCTAGCTTCTATTTCTCTTTGTGGTTTAATAGTTCTTTGTATTCTTTTTAATTCACGTTTGAAGATGTCCTTTAGCATCAGAAAGCAACGTCCTGGATGCGAAGATCGCTAATTTGCACAGCTAAAAGATAGAGCTGTTAATTCGTACTGAAATCTAATCTGTGTCCTTAAGTGACTGCCTGCTTAGTATTCTCTCTCTCTCTCTCTCTCTCTCTCTCTCTCTCTCTCTCATGATATATCGCCGGCTGAATTCTACCTAAAGAACTCAAATAGACAATCTCTCTCCCCCCCCTCTCTCTCTCTCTCTCTCTCCTCTCTCTCTCTCTCTCTCTCTTTCTCTCTCGTCGGCTAAATTCTAACTAAAGAACTCAAATAGACAATATCTCTCTCTCTTCTCTCTCTCTCTCTCTCTCTCTCTCTCTCTCTCTCCAGCTGAATTCTACCTAAAGAACTCAGACAATCTCTCTCTCTCTCTCTCTCTCTCTCTCTCTCTCGGCGAATTCTACCTGAAGAACTCAAATATACAATCTCTCTCTCTCTCTCTCTCTCTCTCTCTCTCTCGTCGGCTAAATTCTAACTAAAGAACTCAAATAGACAATCTCTCTCTCTCTCTCTCTCTCTCTCTCTCTCCAGCTGAATTCTACCTAAAGAACTCAGACAATCTCTCTCTCTCTCTCTCTCTCTCTCTCTCTCTCTCTCGGCGAATTCTACCTGAAGAACTCAAATATACAATCTCTCTCTCTCTCTCTCTCTCTCTCTCTCTCTCTCTGGTGTTATATCACTATCTGAATTATACTTAATGAACTCAAATAGATAATCTCTCTCTCTCTCTCTCTCTCTCTCTCTCTCTAGCTAAATTCTACCTAAAGAACTCAAATAAACAATATCTCTCTCTCTCTCTCTCTCTCTCTCTCTCCCCCCAACTGAATTTCTACATGAAGACCTCAAATAAACAATCTCTCTCTCTCTCTCTCTCTCTCTCTCTCGCCGGCTAAATTCTACCTAAAGAACTCAAATAAACAATATCTCTCTCTCTCTCTCTCTCTCTCTCTCTCTCTCCCCCCCCAACTGAATTCTACATGAAGACCTCAAATAAACAATCTCCTCTCTCTCTCTCTCTCTCTCTCTCTCTCGCCGGCTAAATTCTACCTAAAGAACTCAAATAAACAATATCTCTCTCTCTCTCTCCTCTCTCTCTCTCTCTCTCCCCCCAACTGAATTCTACATGAAGACCTCAAATAAACAATCTCTCTCTCTCTCTCTCTCTCTCTCTCTCTCTCTCTCGGCGAATTCTACCTGAAGAACTCAAATATACAATCTCTCTCTCTCTCTCTCTCTCTCTGGTGTTATATCACTATCTGAATTATACTTAATGAACTCAAATAGATAATCTCTCTCTCTCTCTCTCTCTCTCTCTCTCTCTAGCTAAATTCTACCTAAAGAACTCAAATAAACAATATCTCTCTCTCTCTCTCTCTCTCTCTCTCTCTCTCTCCCCCCAACTGAATTCTACATGAAGACCTCAAATAAACAATATCTCTCTCTCTCTCTCTCTCTCTCTCTCTCTCTCTCCCCCCAACTGAATTCTACATGAAGACCTCAAATAAACAATCTCTCTCTCTCTCTCTCTCTCTCTCTCTCTCTCTCTTTCTCTCTCGTCGGCTAAATTCTAACTAAAGAACTCAAATAGACAATCTCTCTCTCTCTCTCTCTCTCTCTCTCTCTCTCTTTCTCTCTCGTCGGCTAAATTCTAACTAAAGAACTCAAATAGACAATCTCTCTCTCTCTCTCTCTCTCTCTCTCTCTCTCCAGCTGAATTCTACCTAAAGAACTCAGACAATCTCTCTCTCTCTCTCTCTCTCTCTCTCTCTCTCTCTCGGCGAATTCTACCTGAAGAACTCAAATATACAATCTCTCTCTCTCTCTCTCTCTCTCTCTCTGGTGTTATATCACTATCTGAATTATACTTAATGAACTCAAATAGATAATCTCTCTCTCTCTCTCTCTCTCTCTCTCTCTCTCTCTCTAGCTAAATTCTACCTAAAGAACTCAAATAAACAATATCTCTCTCTCTCTCTCTCTCTCTCTCTCTCTCTCTCTCCCCCCAACTGAATTCTACATGAAGACCTCAAATAAACAATCTCTCTCTCTCTCTCTCTCTCTCTCTCTCTCTCCCCCCCAACTGAATTCTACATGAAGACCTCAAATAAACAATCTCTCTCTCTCTCTCTCTCTCTCTCTCTCGCCGGCTAAATTCTACCTAAAGAACTCAAATAGACAATCTCTCTCTCTCTCTCTCTCTCTCTCTCTCTCTCTCTCTCCAGCTGAATTCTACCTAAAGAACTCAAATAGACAATCTCTCTCTCTCTCTCCCTCTCTCTCTCTCTCTCTCTCTCTCTCTCTGTCGTTATATCACCATCTGAATTCTACCTAAAGAACTCAAATAAAAGGCGACGGTAGCTTTTAATCCCCTTTGAAGTCGAACCTCCAGACCTGCCGCTCGAGAGCCGCCATTGCTCAAGTACGTCACTTCACGAATTCATTTTCCGCTTTTTGAGATATTCTCCTAAGAGAGAGTCTCTCTCCCCCCTCCTTCCCCCTCCTCCCCCTTTAGAGAAGCCCTTCCTTCCCTTCCTAGAAGAGCATCAGCTGTTAATTAGATCCCACCAAATGATGCTTGAAATGAGATGTTGATGCTTTTGGATGCTGCTCATTTGTTTCCTCCCGACCAATTCGTCCGGAATAATGGGGGATCGGGGGATCGTGAATCTTCGTCAAGGTGCTGTTCGGTTCGTGTTTGGTTCCTGTTCGGTTCGTGTTTTGGTTCCTGTTCGGTTCGTGTTTGGTTCCTGTTCGGTTCGTGTTTGGTTCCTGTTCGGTTTGTGTTTTGGTTCCTGTTCGGTTCGTGTTTTGGTTCCTGTTCGGTTCGTGTTTGGTTCCTGTTCGGTTCCTGTTTTGGTTCCTGTTCAGTTCGTGTTTGGTTCCTGTTCGGTTCGTGTTTGGTTCCTGTTCGGTTCGTGTTTCGGTTCCTGTTTGGTTCCTGTTCGGTTCGTGTTTGGTTCCTGTTCGGTTCGTGTATCGGTTCGTGTTCGGTTCCTGTTCGGTTCGTGTTTGGTTCCTGTTCAGTTCGTGTTTGGTTCCTGTTCGGTTCGTGTTTGGTTCCTGTTCGGTTCGTGTTTGGTTCCTGTTCGGTTCGTGTTTTGGTTCCTGTTCGGTTCGTGTTTGGTTCCTGTTCGGTTCGTGTTTGGTTCCTGTTCGGTTCGTGTTTGGTTCCTGTTCGGTTCGTGTTTGGTTCCTGTTCGGTTCGTGTTTTGGTTCCTGTTCGGTTCCTGTTCGGTTCGTGTTCGGTTCCTGTTCGGTTCGTGTTTGGTTCCTGTTCGGTTCGTGTTTGGTTCCTGTTCGGTTCGTGTTTGGTTCCTGTTCGGTTCGTGTTTGGTTCCTGTTCGGATCGTGTTTGGTTCCTGTTCAGTTCGTGTTTGGTTCCTGTTCGGTTCGTGTTTTGGTTCCTGTTCGGTTCGTGTTTGGTTCCTGTTCGGTTCGTGTTTGGTTCCTGTTCGGTTCGTGTTTGGTTCCTGTTCAGTTCGTGTTTTGGTTCCTGTTCGGTTCGTGTTTGGTTCCTGTTCGGTTCGTGTTTGGTTCCTGTTCGGTTCGTGTTTGGTTCCTGTTCGGTTCGTGTTTGGTTCCTGTTCGGTTCGTGTTTTGGTTCCTGTTCAGTTCGTGTTTGGTTCCTGTTCGGTTCGTGTTTTGGTTCCTGTTCGGTTCGTGTTTGGTTCCTGTTCAGTTCGTGTTTGGTGCCTGTTCGGTTCGTGATTGGTTCCTGTTCAGTTCGTGTTTGGTTCCTGTTCGGTTCGTGTTTGGTTCCTGTTCAGTTCGTGTTTGGTTCCTGTTCGGTTCGTGTTTTGGTTCCTGTTCAGTTCGTGTTTGGTTCCTGTTCGGTTCGTGTTTGGTTCCTGTTCAGTTCGTGTTTGGTTCCTGTTCGGTTCGTGTTTGGTTCCTGTTCGGTTCGTGTTTGGTTCGTGTTCGGTTCGTGTTTGGTTCCTGTTCGGTTCGTGTTTGGTTCGTGTTCGGTTCGTGTTTGGTTCCTGTTCGGTTCGTGTTTGGTTCCTGTTCAGTTCGTGTTTGGTTCCTGTTCGGTTCGTGTTTTGGTTCCTGTTCGGTTCGTGTTTGGTTCCTGTTCGGTTCGTGTTTGGTTCCTGTTCGGTTCGTGTTTGGTTCCTGTTCGGTTCGTGTTTGGTTCCTGTTCGGTTCGTGTTTGGTTCCTGTTCGGTTCGTGTTTGGTTCCTGTTCGGTTCGTGTTTTGGTTCCTGTTCGGTTCGTGTTTGGTTCCTGTTCGGTTCGTGTTTGGTTCCTGTTCGGTTCGTGTTTGGTTCCTGTTCGGTTCGTGTTTGGTTCCTGTTCGGTTCCTGTTCGGTTCGTGTTTGGTTCCTGTTCGGTTCGTGTTTGGTTCCTGTTCGGTTCGTGTTTGGTTCCTGTTCGGTTCGTGTTTGGTTCCTGTTCGGTTCGTGTTTGGTTCCTGTTCGGTTCGTGTTTGGTTCCTGTTCGGTTCGTGTTTGGTTCCTGTTCGGTTCGTGTTTGGTTCCTGTTCGGTTCGTGTTTGGTTCCTGTTCGGTTCGTGTTTTGGTTCCTGTTCGGTTCGTGTTTGGTTCCTGTTCGGTTCGTGTTTTGGTTCCTGTTCGGTTCGTGTTTGGTTCCTGTTCAGTTCGTGTTTGGTTCCTGTTCGGTTCGTGTTTGGTTCCTGTTCAGTTCGTGTTTGGTTCCTGTTCAGTTCGTGTTTGGTTCCTGTTCGGTTCGTGTTTGGTTCCTGTTCAGTTCGTGTTTGGTTCCTGTTCGGTTCGTGTTTGGTTCCTGTTCGGTTCGTGTTTGGTTCCTGTTCAGTTCGTGTTTGGTTCCTGTTCGGTTCGTGTTTGGTTCCTGTTCGGTTCGTGTTTGGTTCCTGTTCGGTTCGTGTTTGGTTCCTGTTCGTTCGTGTTTGGTTCCTGTTCGGTTCGTGTTTGGTTCCTGTTCGGTTCGTGTTTGGTTCCTGTTCAGTTCGTGTTTGGTTCGTATTTTTCCGTGTTGGAGCCCTTGGGTTTATTGGGTCATGCTTTTCCAACTAGGGTTGTTAGCTTAGCATGTCATGATAATAATAATTACAATGATAATAATAATAATATTAATAATACTAATGATAATAATAATAATAATAATAATAATAATAATGATAATAATAATAATGATAATTATAATTAACAACAACAGCATCAATAACATTAACAATTAATAATTAACGATAATATACAGGAAGCTGTCATCCAACAAACACACACTCTCTCTCTCTCTCTCTCTGTATATATATATATATATATATATATATTTATAGATATATATATATATATATATATATATATGAGTTACGCATTCTTAGGTAGCTCTAATTTTCATTTAGTCCCTTTTAATAACTCCTTTTTAATAAAGAACTTCTCATTAACGATAATAATAATGATAATAAAGCCTTAATTCGTATCATTAGCGAGAGTCTGCAAGTGCTTGAGGTAGTTTGTGAAGCAGTGTACCGTTTGCCCAGCTATTTAAGGTTTAAAATTGAATGTCAGAGGCAAGGGACAGTGAAAATGCCCTAACTATAGTCCATTTCTTTTAGCGAGTCATATTTGCACCGACTCGCAACGGTGCCCTTTTGGCTCGGAAAAGTTTCCTGGTCGCTCATTGGTTAGAATTATCTTGTCCAACCAATCAGCGATCAGGAAACTTTTCCGAGCTAAAAGGGCACCCCTGCGAGTCGGTGCAAATCTGCCTCGCTAAAAAGAAACGACTATAGTTGGACAGTGTCCTAGAGAATGGCCATATATACATACGATCAGTACCCAAACTCAAGCTCGATAGTTTCTTTTAGTGTCTGCAACCTCACCATCCTTGTGAGCTAAGGATGGATGGGTGTTTGGAGAGCCATTACGTCTAAGTGCTGTGTCAGCAGTCATTGCCTGGTCCTCCTTGGTCCCAGCTTGGGTGGAGTGGGGGCTTGGGAGCTGATCATTCATATATATGTATATATATATATATACGTAATATATATATATATATATATATATGTGTGTGTGTATATATATATATATATATATATGTATATAGATACATATATATAGATATATATATATATATAGATACATATATATATAAATATATATATATATATATATATATTATGTATGGTCTAATGTATTTTCCTGCTAGATAGGGCAATATCACTCTCCCTTGCCTCTGCTATTCACGAGAAGCCTTTAAACCTTTAAACTATACCATTTACCCAGCTATTTGCCAAATACTTTATTCTTAACAATTTAAAATATATAAAAGACTCGTTTATGTATGAGACATCGCATTTCAGCACTGGATTAAAATCATTTGTGGCAACCCAAGTGTGATGCTGAATTTGAATAACTAATAGGAGAGACAATAGATGATATAAGGGTTGGAATACAATAGATTAGATTTTCTAAAGAAACTGTTGTAATTGAGGCTTGGAATGAAAGTCCTTGCATTGAAAACTCCCCCTTGGATATGAAAACTGGTTCTTTAGATAATTGATTTTTAAAGTTATTCCTTATTGATGGCGTTTACATGTTGTATATGTATATATATATATATATATATATACATATATATATATATATTTAACTTAATATCCGTTATGATAGAAGGTATACATCATTTTTTTGG
>NC_090725.1:110044807-110047307 GCF_036898095.1 Palaemon carinicauda | reverse complement strand
TTAAAATTTAAAGGTCGCTCTTGAAGGGACAGTAATGTAAGGTGAATATATTAATTCATATTTGTTTTTTCTTTTAAAATTTAAAGGTCGCTCTTGAAGGGACAGTAATGTAAGGTGAATATCTTAATTCATATTTGTTTTTCTTTTAAAATTTAAAGGTCGCTCATGAAGGGACAGTAATGTAAGGTGAATATCTTAATTCATATTTGTTTTTTCTTTTAAAATTTAAAGGTCGCTCTTGAAGGGACAGTAATGTAAGGTGAATATCTTAATTCATATTTGTTTTTTCTTTTAAAATTTAAAGGTCGCTCTTGAAGGGACAGTAATGTAAGGTGAATATCTTAATTCATATTTGTTTCTTCTGCTAAAATTTAAAGGTCGCTCATGAAGGGACAGTAGTGGAAGGTGAATATCTTAATTCATATTTGTTTCTTCTGCTAAAATTTAAAGGTCGCTCATGAAGGGACAGTAGTGGAAGGTGAATATCTTAATTCATATTTTTTTCTTCTGCTAAAATTTAAAGGTCGCTCATGAAGGGACAGTAATGTTGGTGAATATCTTAATTCATATTTGTTTTTTCTTTTAAAATTTAAAGGTCGCTCATGAAGGGACAGTAGTGGAAGGTGATATCTTAATTCATATTTGTTTCTTCTGTTTAAGATTTAAAGGTCGCTCATGAAGGGACAGTAATGTATGGTGAATATCTTAATTCATATTTGTTTTTTCTTTTAAAATTTAAAGGTCGCTCTTGAAGGGACAGTAATGTAAGGTGAATATATTAATTCATATTTGTTTTTTCTTTTAAAATTTAAAGGTCGCTCATGAAGGGACAGTAGTGGAAGGTGAAGTATCTTAATTCATATTTGTTTCTTCTGTTAAGATTTAAAGGTCGCTCATGAAGGGACAGTAATGTAAGGTGAATATCTTAATTCATATTTGTTTTTTCTTTTAAATTTAAAGGTCGCTCTTGAAGGGACAGTAATGTAAGGTGAATATCTTAATTCATATTTGTTTCTTCTGCAAAAATTTAAAGGTCGCTCATGAAGGGACAGTAGTGGAAGGTGAATATATTAATTCATATTTGTTTCTTCTGTTAAGAGTTAAAGGTCGCTCATGAAGGGACAGTAATGTAAGGTGAATATCTTAATTCATATTTGTGTTTTTTCTTTTAAAATTTAAAGGTCGCTCATGAAGGGACAGTAATGTAAGGTGATATCTTAATTCATATTTGTTTCTTCTGCTAAAATTTAAAGGTCGCTCATGAAGGGACAGTAGTGGAAGGTGAATATCTTATTCATATTTGTTTCTTCTGTTAAAATTTAAAGGTCGCTCTTGAAAGGGACAGTAGTGGAAGGTGAATATCTTATTTATTTGTTTCTCTGTAAAAATTTAAAGGTTGCTCATGAAGGGACAGTAGTGGAAGGTGAATATCTTTTCATATTTGTTTCTTCTGTTAAAATTTAAAGGTTGCTCATGAAGGGACAGTAGTGGAAGGTGAATATCTTTATCATATTTGTTTCTTCTCTTAAAATTTAAAGGTCTCTCATATAGGGCAGAGACAAGGGACAGTGTAAATATTTTAGCAGGACTATGTCCTAGATACTGATCATATATTCATACGATCAACAGCCAAACCAGGACCAGGGTGGGCCAGGCTATGGCTGCTGATGACTCAGCAGATAGAATTATAGTCTTCCCCAAAATACCCATCTTAGCTTACAAGCAAGAGACAAGGAACAGTTTAAATGACCTAGCAGGACTATGCCCTAAAGGCTGATCATATATTCATACAAGCAACAACCAAACTAGGACCAGGGGAGGGCCAGGCAATGGCTACTGATGACTCAGCATATAGACTTATAGTCTTCCCCAAAACACCCATTCTTAGCTTACAAGCAGAGACAAGGGACAGTGTAAATGACCTTGCTGCCAAACTAGGACCAGGGAGGGGCAGGCAATGGCTGCTGATGACTCAGCAGGAAATCCTATTGTCTCCCACAAACTAGGATATTGATGTTGCAGGCACGACAAAAAATATCGAGCTTAAACAGGCCTTGAATCCCAGTCCGACATGTCGCCATGCAGGGACGTTTGCAGTTGGCTATCACACACCTTATATTAGAAGCAATAAAGGCAGACATAAATGTATTTATCATCTCAAAATATTGAAAGTGAAATGCTTCTTCAAGTATTCAATCCCAATAATGATTATGTAGAAGGACACGGAATCTTTTGTAAGGAAGTAAAGCTAAAATAGTTACCAAGATTACACAGTCATTCTTCAGGATTAATATGGGCTCATCCATGATTGTGAATAAGAAGTTCTCAATCAGTCACTGATTTAAGTTGTCTCTCGGGTATGGCTTTCTCTCAGGGAAACAGACTAGTATTGAACACGCAAAAAAACGTTCATATCGTCACCCTCATAAACTAACTGCCTAAGTCATTTTCTCCACTTGTTGGGAAATAAAAAAGAAAACCTCATTTCCTAATTCTTTAT
>NC_090725.1:110029807-110037307 GCF_036898095.1 Palaemon carinicauda | reverse complement strand
ATATCTCTTGCTTCTCTTTTGGTTTAATATCTCTTGCTTTTCTTTTGGTTTAATATCTCTTTTGCTTCTCGTTTGGTTTAATATCTCTTGCTTCTCTTTCTCTTTTAGTTTAATATCTCTCGTTTTTATTTTGGTTTAATATCTCTAGCTTCTCATTTGGTTTAATATCTTTGCTTCTCTTTTGGTTTTAATATCTCTTGCTTTTCTTTTGGATTAATATCTCTTGCTTCTTTTTCTCTTTTGGTTTAATATCTCTTGCTTCTCTTTCTTTTTTGGTTTAATATCTCTTGCTTCTCTTTCTCTTTTGGTTTAATATCTCTTGCTTCTCTTTTGGTTTAATATCTCTTGCTTCTCTTTCTCTTTTAGTTTAATATCTCTCGTTTCTATTTTGGTTTAACATCTCTTGCTTCTCTTTTGGTTTAATATCTCTTGCTTCTCTCTTTCTTTTGGTTTAATGTCTCCTGCTTTTCTTTTGGTTTAATGTCTCTTGCTTCTCTTTCTCTTTTGGTTTAATATCTCTATCTTCTCTTTCTCTTTTAGTTTAATATCTCTCGTTTCTATATTGGTTTAATGTCTCTTGCTTCTCTTTTGGTTTAATATCTCTAGCTTCTCTTTCTCTTTTTGGTTTAATATCTCTAGCTTCTCTTTCTCTTTTCGTTTAATATCTATAGCTTCTCTTTCTCTTTTTGGTTTAATATCTCTTGCTTCTCTTTCTCTTTTTGGTTTAATATCTCTAGCTTCTCTTTCTCTTTTGGTTGATATCTCTAGCTTCTCTTTCTCTTTTTGGTTTAATATCAATTGCTTCTCTTTCTCTTTTTGGTTTAATATCTATAGCTTCTCTTTCTCTTTTTGGTTTAATATCTCTAGCTTCTCTTTCTCTTTTTGGTTTAATATCTCTAGCTTCTCTTTCTCTTTTGGTTTGATATCTCTAGCTTCTCTTTCTCTTTTTGGTTTAATATCAATTGCTTCTCTTTCTCTTTTTGGTTTAATATCCATAGCTTCTCTTTCTCTTTTTGGTTTAATATCTCTAGCTTCTCTTTCTCTTTTTGGTTTAATATCTCTAGCTTCTCTTTCTCTTTTGGTTTGATATCTCTAGCTTCTCTTTCTCTTTTTGGTTTAATATCAATTGCTTCTCTTTCTCTTTTCGTTTAATATCTCTAGCTTCTCTTTCTCTTTTTGGTTTAATATCTCTTGCTTCTCTTTCTCTTTTTGGTTTAATATCTCTAGCTTCTCTTTCTCTTTTGGTTTGATATCTCTAGCTTCTCTTTCTCTTTTTGGTTTAATATCAATTGCTTCTCTTTCTCTTTTTGGTTTAATATCTATAGCTTCTCTTTCTCTTTTTGGTTTAATATCTCTAGCTTCTCTTTCTCTTTTGGTTTGATATCTCTAGCTTCTCTTTCTCTTTTTGGTTTAATATCAATTGCTTCTCTTTCTCTTTTTGGTTTAATATCTATAGCCTCTCTTTCTCTTTTGGGTTTAATATCTCTTGCTTCTCTTTCTCTTTTTGGTTTAATATCTCTAGCTTCTCTTTCTCTTTTTGGTTTAATATCTCTAGCTTCTCTTTCTCTTTTTGGTTTAATATCTCTAGCTTCTCTTTCTCTTTTGGTTTAATATCTCTCGTTTCTCTTTTGGTTTAATATCTCTTTTGCTTCTCTTTTGGTTTAATATATCTTGCTTCTCTTTCTCTTTTAGTTTAACATCTCTCGTTTCTATTTTGGTTTAATATCTCTTGCTTCTCTTTTGGTTTAATATCTCTAGCTTCTCTTTCTCTTTTGGTTTAATATCTCTTGTTTCGCTTTCTCCTTTTCATTTAATATCTCTAACTTCTCTTTCTCTCTTTTGGTTTAATATCTCTTGCTTCTCTTTCTCTTTTTGGTTTATCTCTTGTTTCTCTTTCTCTCTTTGGTTTAATATCTCTAGCTTCTCTTTCTCTTATGGTTTAATATCTCTTGTTTCTCTTTCTCCTTTTCATATAATATCTCTAACTTCTCTTTCTCTTTCATGGATTAATATCTCTTGCTTCTCTTTCTCTTTTTGGTTTAATATCTCTTGCTTCTCTTTCTCTTTTTGGTTTAATATCTCTAGCTTCTCTTTCTCTTTTGGTTTTAATATCTCTTGCTTCTCTTTCTCTTTTTGGTTTAATATCTCTAGCTTCTCTTTCTCTTTTGGTTTAATATCTCTTGCTTCTCTTTCTCTGTTGGTTTAATATCTCTAGCTTCTCTTTCTCTTTTTGGTTTAATATCTCTTGCTTCTCTTTCTCTTTTTGGTTTAATATCTCTTGCTTCTCTTTCTCTTTTCGTTTAATATCTCTAGCTTCTCTTTCTCTTTTGGTTTGATATCTCTAGCTTCTCTTTCTCTTTTGGTTTAATATCTCTTGCTTCTCTTTCTCTTTTCGTTTAATATCTCTAGCTTCTACTTCTCTTTTTGGTTTAATATCTCTATCATCTCTTTTGGTTTAATATATCTTGCTTCTCTTTCTCTTTTTGGTTTAATGTCTCTAGCTTCTCTTTCTCTTTTGGTTTAATATCTATTGTTTCTCTTTCTCCTTTTCATATAATATCTCTAACTTCTCTTTCTCTTTCATAGATTAATATCTCTTGCTTCTATTTCTCTTTTTGGTTTAATATCTTTAGCTTCTCTTTCTCTTTAAGGACAATTTATATGACAGTATGGATAAATACAAAGTGTAAGAATATGTTCTCTCTCTCTCTCTCCTCTCTCTCTCTCTCTCTCTCTCTCCTCTCTCTCTCTCTCTCTCTCTCTCTCTCTCTCTCATCAGAAATTAGTCTGAATATATTAAAGCATCTACAATTCTTAAGAGAGTTTCGATGGAAACCGAATGTAAAAATATGCCAATTTATTTGAGACTCTCTCCTCTCTCTCTCTCTCTCTCTCTCTCTCTCCTCTCTCTCTCTCTCTCTCTCTCTCTCTCTCTCTCTCTCTCTCTCATCAGAACTTAGCCTGAATATTTTAAGGCATGGACAAAATATATGAGGGTATGGATAAATACACAATGTAAGAATATGCTAAGTTCCTCTCTCTCTCTCTCTCTCTCTCTCTTCTCTCTCTCTCTCTCTCTCTCTCTCTCTCTCTCTCTCTCTCTCTCTCTCTCTCTCTCTCTCTCTCAGAAATTAACCAGAATATATTAAGGCAAGGATAATTTATATGAGAGTATGGATAAATACAAAGTGTAAGAATATGTTCTCTCTCTCTCTCTCCCTCTCTCTCTCTCTCTCTCTCTCTCTCTCTCTCTCTCTCTCTCTCTCTCTCTCTCTCATCAGAAATTAGACTGAATATATTAAGGCATCTACAATTCTTAAAAGAGAGTATCAATGGAAACCCAATGTAAAAATATGCCAATTTATTTGACTCTCTCTCTCTCTCTCCTCTCTCTCTCTCCTCTCTCTCTCTCTCTCTCTCCTCTCTCTCTCTCTCTCTCTCTCTCTCTCTCAGAAATTAACCAGAATATATTAAGGCAAGGACAATTTATATGAGAGTATGGATAAATACACAATGTAAGAATATGCTAAGTTCCTCTCTCTTTCTCTCTCTCTCTCTCTCTCTCTCTCTCTCTCTCTCTCTCTCTCTCTCTCTCTCTCTCTCTCTCTCTCATCCCCAGCCTCCACGTCAATCAAACTCTCCCCCCAGCTTCTCCTCTACACAGCAACTCACACCTCCCCTATTCCACCCTATTAGATATGCTTAAGATTGATTAAGCACACTTAGTTTTCTTTACTTACATCCCGACTTCATTAAAACCTGGCAGCAGTTGGGCGTAAATCACCGTAGTTTTATTATTATTATTATTATTATTATTATTATTATTATTATTATCATTATCATTATTATTATTATTTATTATCTATTATTGTTATTATACTTATTATTATTACTATTATTATTATTATTATTATTATTATTATTATTATTACTAGCTATGCTACAACCCTAGTTGGAAAAGCATGATGCTATAAGCCCAAGGCCTCCACCAGGCAAAAATAGCCTAGGAAGGAAAGGAAATAGGGAAATAAACGATATAAGAAGTACTGAACAATTAAACTAAAATATTTCCAAAACATTAACAACACTAAAACAGATATTTCATGTATAAGCTATAAAAAGACTTACGTCAACCTGTTCAACATCAAAACATTTGCTGCAAGTTTGAACTTTTTGAAGTTCTACTGATTCAACTACCCGATTAGGAAGATCATTCCAAAACTTGGTCTCATTTACATTAAGGTTTTATCAAACAACAAATAAATATTCTCCCAATAGCAAAGGTTTTCTGAAGACGAGAGAGATGTTTGTGTTTATTTATAAACACCGACTGCGCAGCTGTTCTCCTCCTAAGTCACTGACATTCATTAATTAGCAAAATGTCAGGCGGGTATTTGAATCCGGCTATGGGTTGATGATGATGATGATAAGAGTCTAAAAGTCTATAAGTCTATTCTATTGATCTAGAGATGTTTTTATCATTTCTAAAACATACGGAGAGAGAGGATAGGTCGATAAATACTATGGATTTATCTATGGTTTCCAATGAAACAGGCATACATATATGTTATATACACATATATAACCTATACACATACATAAATATATATATATATATATATATATATATATATATATATATATATATATTTACAATATACACTTATATATACATAATTATATTTATATATTTCAAAATATATACAATAAACACATGTATACACATATATATTTCAAAACATATTCAAAAATAAATACAATAAACACATGTATATACTGTACATATATATTTCAAAACATATATATATATATATATATATATATATATATAATATATATATACACACACACAAATTCCGGGCCGCTTCCCCCCCAAAAAAAAAAAAAAAAGAATTTAACCGATCCTCATACCTGCCATGAAAAATGCCAGCCAGCCATAATTTCGATTCGGGTATAATCGGTTATTTATTCACAACCCAGTTCAATCACAGCGTGTGTGATTTACATCGTTTAATAATGAATCTGGCAGTAATTGCTTGTGTGTGTATGTATGTATGTATGTGTATGCCCCCATACTTGCATGCAGATAAAATGGCTGGCGATATTGTTTTTGTTCCTATAACACAGTTTGCCTCTTTTTTCCTTCAACGATTTTTCGTCAGTGAATGTGATAGGCAGATGGCCCAGGAGACCAGTTGGGATACGAATAGGGAAATTTTGTTTCTTTATAAACTGATATCAGAATAAATTGATATGACCGGATTGTGGAATGAGCTTCCTAATCAGGTAGTTGAATCGGTGGAACTTCAAGAGTTCAAACTTGCAAAAAAAAAGTATTTTTTAATGTTGATCAGGGTGACATTATTTTCTATTCACATTTTATATATGAAAGACCTATTTTAATGTTTATGTACTTAAAATATTTTATTGTAACTGTAGTATATGTATTTCCTTATTTCTTTTCCTCCCTGGGCTATTTTTCCACGTTGGCATCCTCGGGCTTATTGCATCCTGCTTTTCCAACTAGGGTTGCAGCTTAACTACTACTACTACTACTACTACTAGTAGTAGTAGTAGTAGTAGTATTAGTAGTAGTAGTTGTTGTAGTAGAAATACAATAAATGCAGCCCTTTTTAGTCCACTGCAGGATAAAGGCCTCAAACATGTCCTTATTTGTGTCTGAGGTTTAGCTATTTTATCACTAAGGTGGTCACTGCGGATTGGTGACGGTGGGAGACTTTGGTATGATCGCTCACAGCAAACCAAGTATGGGTGGCCCTGGCTAGTACAGCTTTATCTATGGATAGATAGATAGATAGATATATTGATGGATAGAAACGAAATGTGACATATTATATATCTTTCATTTCAATCGAACCTTTCTTTATCCAATTATGAAATCATGAGCATAATGCAGGCAATGAAAAATACTACTCACTCAAAAGGAGTAACTTAAAAATAAAGAAAAAAAATCCTATACTCGTCTAGGACTACTCTCTCTCTCTCTCTCTCTCTCTCTCTCTCTCTCTCTCTCTCTCTCTCTCTCTCTCTCTCTCTCTCTCATTTACAGGGTTGTGGTGGCCGATGTGGTAACGTCCCAGACTGGTGAACGCCAGACAGGGAGTTGAGTCCCGCTCAAACTCTTTAGTTTCTTTGGTCGCTGCAACTTCACCATCCTTGTGAGCTAAGGAGGAGGGTTTGAGGGAGCCCATAGGTCCATCTGCTGAGTCATCAGCAGCCATTGGCGTGCCCTTCTTTGTCCTAGCTTGGGTGGAAAGAGGGCTTAGGCGCTGATCATATTCATATATGACCAGTCTCTAGGGTATTGCCCTGCTTGAAGGGCAATGTTCCTTGCCTCTGGCATTCATGGGCGACTCTTAAACCTTTTATAGCATCCAAGGAATCTGGTACTTTAATCAACAAGCCATGATAGTTTTCCACCGTATACAAGTATAGTTCTTGTCAGACACACTAACTATAGACGACATATGCACACACGCTGGAGACTGTAGTGTACCCCCAAGGTCATACTTCTAACACAAGGTATCCTGTCCAGTCGATTAGAATGTACAATCCTCTTGGACTTAAAATGAGTTGATGTTGAGAACCGATCTTCATAGATAAAAGGGTTCTAGTTTCCCATATCTGTTCAATCAAGCTGAATACAAAGAACATAAGATAAGAAATAATGGGGCTTGCAAAAGAGAGATAAACGTGTTTTAAACATGAGGCAAAGGAAATGAAATATAAGGTTAGACAAAAATTCGGACGCAGCCTATGATAGAAAAAATATAGATCTAAGGCAAATACAAAATAAAAATATAACTTGTGAAATAAAATAAGGAATGCATAAGATAAGATAGAAATAGGAAATTAAGTGGGGGAAAATGAGATTTAAGATAAGAAGATGGATTGAACATTAAAATAGATTAAAAGTCAAAAGTTTTTTCCATGTTATCTATGTCTGAAAATGTATTTTTTTTTTATTCTATATCTATCAATATTTTTC
This sequence comes from Palaemon carinicauda, assembly GCF_036898095.1. Lineage (NCBI taxonomy): Eukaryota > Metazoa > Arthropoda > Malacostraca > Decapoda > Palaemonidae > Palaemon > Palaemon carinicauda. The sequence continues at coordinate 110,030,298 of NC_090725.1, read as the reverse complement.
CATCTTACCTTTGTCTCAAAACGTATTTTTCTTTACTTCCTATTTATATCTCAGTTTTAACCTTGGCTTCCTCTATAATACATCTTAATAGAGAAGCCAGAATTAAACAGACATACAACAACGACCTCATAACCCAGAGTTATCTTTAATCCACAAATCTCTCTAGAATGACAAAGATCAGACTATTTAAAAGAAGACTAATTCCAGAGGTGAGGAACAAAGCACATATGGCAGTAACAGAAAAGATTGATTAAAATTACGTTGGGCAAAGTTAAAACCGAATTCTACTTCACTTTCCTTAAGCAGTGTTGACTATTTCTTTAACCAAATAGATATAGCGATAGATCAAAAAATTTTCACATTCAAAATACACACACGCGCGTGTATATATATATATATATATATATATATATATATATATATATATATATATATATATATATATATATATATATATATATATATATATCCTTTCTGAGATTTGATATCTT
>NC_090725.1:110019807-110024807 GCF_036898095.1 Palaemon carinicauda | reverse complement strand
TTGACCTATTCTTTCAACATTCTCTTCTGTCCTCACACACCTGACAACACTGATATTACCTAACAATTCTTCTTCGCTCAAGGGGTTAACTATTACAATGGAATTATTCAGCTGCTACTTTCTTCTTCGTAAGGGTAGAAGAGACTCTTTAGCTATGGTAAGTAGCTCTTCTAGAATAACACTCCAAAATCAAACCATTGTTCTTTAGTCTTGGGTAGTGCCATAGCATCTGTACCATGGTCTTCCACTGTCTTGGTTTAGAGTTCTCTTGCTTGAGGGTACACTTGGCACACTGTTTTATGTTATTTCTCTCTCCTGGCTTTTTTTTCCCCTTTTTTTTTTTTGAAGCTTTTAAATTTCATATATGAAAAGTCTAATTTAATGCTGTACTGTTCTTAGTATATTCTATTATATTTTTTTTCTTCTCTTGAAGTTTTTTTTTTATTTTCTTGTTTCCATCCTAACGGGGTTATTTTTTCCTGTCGGAGCCCTTAGGCTTATAGCATCTTACTTTTCCAATTTGGGTTACAGCTTGGATTGTAATAATAATAATAATAATAATAATAATAATAATAATAATAATAATAATAATAATAATAATAATAAGTTATAAAAATATTATAAAACTCCCTCGTTAAGTATTTTTAGACTCAATATATAACGAAATATTTAATAATTACATTACAATTTCTATTACAGAAAAGGAAACCTAAGAACCAAGAAAAAATATGAAAAAAAAAAAACATCCAAATGAAATTACGAGAATTTATACTTTTCGGCTTCATTTAACTCAAATTTTTTACGTGAATAGAAAAAAAAGACGATGTTGGAAATCCTATTCTTAATCTTTTCAGTCAACTTTCATCAGTATGATATATATTTTCATCTTCTTCCATTGAAGAGATTGCCTCAAATACTTGAAATTGCATTACCTGAAAATTATTTGAGAAAATTCTATTCTCGCAAATAATAGGATTTCAGAAATTCAAACTGATTTCATGTATTACAGGCTTACATAAGCCTCTTTTCATAGTTTATATAGGACAGATCTATTTCAATGGTGTTACTGATTCGAAAATATTTCATATAAATTATTCATTACTTCTGTAATTTATCTATTTCCTTTTAATCTTTCCTCACTGGGCAATTATTCCTTTTTGGAACCCTTGGGTTTATAGCATCCTGATTTTCTAAATAGGGTTGTAGTTTATCTAATAATAATAAATAATAATAATTAATCATAATATTCACAATAATAGTAATAATAATAAAAATAATAAAAATAACAATAAATTAAATTATTAATATTAAGAAATAATAATAAAAAAAAAAAAAATAATAATAATAATAATAATAATAATAATAATAATAATAATAATAATAATAATAATAATAATAAAGCATATTGTCTTAGGTACTTCTAGATAAGCAAAAGTCTTCTCAATATTGACCTTCACTTCCAAGGAAAACAATATAGCTATAAAATTTTTATGTTTACTCTTTGGTAAATAAGGAAATTATACTTAAAAGTTTATATTCCATGTTTTCAGAAGACAAAAAGATTTTCGCAAACTTTCTATTAATCAAAACCTTAAAATACATTATAAAAGTTGACTATAATTGATGGAAAAAAAAATATTTTCTATACGTACAGCTGGACACAGGAATTCTTGGCACACCACATTCTGAGGATGTGCACCTTGTTCCACCCTAACTGCAGAGCTGGTAACCAAATAGATAGCGTATGGAAAGATGGCAGAGGTGGTGGGAGCAGCTACACAGGAATTCTCCTCTCAAAGCAGGGTAGGCCTATACTATAGTCCATTTCTTTTAGCGATGCATATTTGCACCGACTCGCAGCGGTGCCCTTTTAGCTTGGGAAAGTTTCCGGATCGCTGATTGGTTGGGCAAGATAATTCTAACCAATCAGCGATCAGGAAACTTTTCCGAGCCAAATGGGCACCGCCGCGAGTCGGTGCAAATATGCATCGCTAAAAGAAATGGACTATAGGAATTCCTTCGTCCTACTGTACATATATTCCAAGTTTTCGTTAACTATAGTCAATTCTTTTTAGTGAGGCAGATTTCCACCGACTCGCAGGGGTGCCCTTTTAGCTCGGAAAAGTTTCCTGATCGCTGATTGGTTGGACAAGATAATTTAAACAATCAGAAAGCAGGAAACTTTTCCGAGCTAAAAGGGCACCGCTGCGAGTCGGTGCAAATCTGCCTCACTAAAAAAAAATTAAGTATAGCCATTAATACATAATGAAAGATGACTATAATTAATCGAAAATCAAAAGACAATTTTCAAAGCCTTCCAAAGATGAAAATTAAAAACTTCAGACTGGATGTTCAAAGTAAAAACAGCTATGATAAACGAGTTTAAACTTATGACAGACAGGTGTCAATCCATTTCATCCTTAAATGACAAAAAAGACTTATTTCAAAAGACAAGCAACATCACAAGTACGACAGAATGGTGCAATTGTAATCTTAGTTAAAAGAACTATTGGATAATAGTCCAGACGCGGCAATGGTAAGAAATGACGGTGCAATAAATGCAAGTCTTGCAACATTACATCACGTACGAAGAGACAAGTTCATTTTGCTGAATCTAATTTAGTTTCTCTCTTTAACAAAAATAGCACCACATCACAATGATGTTTATTAATGACAAAGAACTATACTCAATTTTTTTTTTTTTTGCACCGACTCGCAGTGGTGCCCTTTTAGCTCGTTAAAGTTTCCTGCTATCTGATTGATTAGAATAATTTTGTCCAACCAATCAGCGATCAGGAAACTTTTCCGAGCTAAGGGCACCGCTGCGAGTCGGTGCAAATCTGCCTCACAAAAAAGAATTGACTATAGAGGGGCACTCAATAGAGTGCAGACCTCCACCACGGAAGCTTATTTCTCGACCTTTTCTTGACTATGACCTTGACCTTTGATCTTGATATTCCAAAATTTAATCTTTTCCAGCTTTTTACGTATCAGTTAATCTCTACAAGTTTCATTACTCTACGATTAAAATTGTGGCCAATTGGGGGAGGTAAAAAAAAATATATACATTAAAAAGCACATCCCTCGAACTCGACAGTTTCTTTGGTCACCGCAACCTCACATTCCTTGTGAGATAAGGATGAGGGGTTTGGGTGAGCCTATACGTCTCTCTGCTGAGTCATCAGCAGTCATTGCCTGGCACTACTTGGTCCTATCTTGGGTGGAGAGGGGGCTTGGGCGCTGATCACATGTATATATGGTCAGTCTCTAGGGCATTGTCTTTTTCGATAGGTCAATGTTACTGTCCCTTGCCTCTGCCATTCATGAGCGACTTTTAAACCTTTAATGCAATATTTTCTAGTCCACACCTTGACAAAGAACTCAGACATGCCCTTATCCATATCTGGGGTTCGGCCAGTTTTCCCTACCACGCTGGCCACTACGGATTGCTGAAGGTGGGAGACTTTAGTCTGATCACTCACAGCAAACCAGCCTAGTATGGGTGGCCTTGACTAGTACAGCTTCGCTGATCATGGCGATACACAGACCCTTTCACCCCGTTAAGGTATCCCCACTCAGAAACAAAGCATGGTACAGCAATTTCTCAACATATAGATACTAATACAACCCTATTTTATGTGCTAATATATATGCCATTGCATATATATACTTGAGAGAGAGAGAAGAGAGAGAGAGAGAGAGAGAGAGAGAGAGAGAGAGAGAGAGAGAGAGAGAGAGATTTCTGAACATATAGACACTAGCACAGAAATGCCATTGCATATATATACTTGAGAGAGAGAGAGAGAGAGAGAGAGAGAGAGAGAGAGAGAGAGAGAGAGAGAGAGAGAGAGAGAGAGAGAGAGTATGTAAAAACCAGTTCTGATACTTTGCGAATATGCTTACGATACCTTCTTCACAGCCAGCAACCGATCACATATCCCAAAACGAAAGAGTCTACGCTGATACTCATGAAGTATTTGACGTTAATTCCCCAATTATGAACATCTTATGAACATCCTACGAACATCCTGCAGCCAGGGGCAAGACGAGGTTCCTACTTAAGGATTAGATATGCGGTTTCTTGGACTGTGTTTATCCAAATTGAAGAGTGATAGGGGAAGGTGGAAATTGTGGGCGATATCTGGCATGTCATTCTATTGATGGGGTATTAAGTCATGATATTGAACCGAGGTTGGAGATTGGTAATGTTTTTTCCAATTTCATTTAATAATTGTTTATTTAATTGCAGTTTTCTCTTAATGGTGAATTATTTTCTCGTAATTTATATGGTAATCTAAGATATGGTAAAGTTAGGTATGGCAATGTTTTCCAATTCCATTTAATAATTAATTTTTATATAATTGACAGTTTTCTCTTAATGGTGAATTATTTTCTCGTAATTTACATGGCAATCTACGATATGGTAAAGTTAGGTATGGCAATGTTTTCCAATTCTATATAATATTTAATGATTATATAATTAAGAATTTTCTTCTTAATAGTGAATTATATCTACATCTTTTCTATGGCCATCTAAGATATGGTAAAGTTTTCCAATTCAATTTAATAATTAGTGTTTATATAATTGACACTTTTCTTCTAATAATGAATTATATCCTCGTAATTTATATGGCTATCTAAGATATGATATTGTTTTCGAATTCCATTTAATAATTAATGTTTATATAATTGACACGTTTCTATTAATGATGAATTATATTCTCGTAATTTTTATGAGTGACATATGTAGATGAGATCATGATGAGGGGTAGATGGAGATGGTTTGGGCATGCTCTTCGCACTCCCCAAGAGATATTATAGTTCACCAAACGTTCAGCTAGGCTCCACAAGGCACTAGAAGAGTTGAAAGACCTAGGTCTACATGGCTGAGGGATAGGAAGCGCGAAGTAGATGATGAATGGAGAAGTATTGAATTAAAAGCTCAAGATAGAGACGACTGGCGAAATCTAACCGAGGCCCTTTGCGTCAATAGGCGTAGG
>NC_090725.1:110009807-110014807 GCF_036898095.1 Palaemon carinicauda | reverse complement strand
CATATATATCAACCGTTACCAGTCCACTACAGAACAAAAGCCTCAGACATGTCCTTCCACTTGCGTTTGTTTATGGTCTTTCTATCCATTTCTGAGTGGGGATACCTTAACGTGGTGAAAGGGTATGTGTATCACCATGATCAGCAAAACTGTACTAGTAAGGATCACACATACTAAGTTGGTTTGCTGTGAGCGATCAGCGAAAATCTCCCACCATCACCAATATGCAGTTGGTAAGCGTGTGGATGAAAACTGGTCAAGCCTTAGGCATGAATTGATATGACCGAGGCCTTTGCCTTGCAGTGGACTGGAAACAGCTGCTTTTGTTCTTGTTGTTGTTGTTGTTGTTTTTGTGTGTGTATGTATGTGCACTACACAAACAAAATCCATAAACACCAAGCGAATTCAAATCCCTATCATTTATCGTCATCCCAGTAAAGACATGGCTCTTCCAAATCTAGTTAAAATTATAGACTGCAACTACATGCACCAAGATTTAACACCGTTTTTTATTAGCAGCACCTTCATCTATCTTATCTGCTACAGATAAGGTAACAAAGATGGATCCAGGGATTCCAGGATGCTGCTTTCAGGGGCGTTACTTATGACCTAAAAAGGGGATACTGGATTCCAGGTGCTGGAAAGACATAAGGAGACCAAGGAAGACATTAATGGCTTCTCTCAAGGGGTTAACTACAGCACTGTAATTTTGCAATGTCTACTTTCCTCTTGGTAAGGGTAGAAGGGACTCTAGCTATGGTAAGCAGCTCTTCTAGGAGAAGATCACTCCAAAATAAAACCATTGTTCTCTAGTCTTTGGTGGTGCCATAGCCTCTGTACCATGGTCTTCCACTGTCTTGTGTTAGAGTTCTCTTGCGTGAGGGTACATTCGGGCACATTGTTCTATCTAGTTTCTCTTCCTCTTGTTTTGTTAACGTTTTTATTGTTTATATAGGAAATATTCATTTTAATGTTTCTGTTCTTAAAATATCTTATTTTTCCTTGTTTCCTTTCCTCACTGGGCTATTTTTCCTCTTGGGGCACCTGTGATTATTGCATCCTCCTTTTTCATCTAGGGTTGTAGCTTAGCATTTAATAATAATAAATATTTTATTTTTCCTCGTTACCTTTCCTCACTGGGCTATTTTCCCTCTTGGGGCCCCTGTGATTATTGCATCCTCCTTTTTCATCTAGGGTTGTAACTTAGCATTTAATAATAATAAATATTTTATTTTTCCTTGTTTTCTTTCCACACAGGGCTATTTTCCCTGTTGGGGCCCCTGGGCTTATAGCATCCTTCTTTTCCAACAAGGGTTGTAGCTTAGCATTTAATATTAATAAATAATTTATTTTTCCTTGTTTTCTTTCCTCACTGGGCTATTTTCACAGTTGAGGCCCCTGGGCTTATAGCATCCTCCTTTTCCACCTAAGGTTGTAGCTTAGCATTTAATAATAATAAATATATTATTTTTCCTTTGTTTCCTTTCCTCACTCGGCTATTTTCCCTGTTGGGGTCCCTGGGGGTTATAGCATCCTCCTTTTCCAACTAGGGTTGTAGCTTAGCATTTAATAATAATAAATAATAATAATAATAATAATAATAATAATAATAATAATAATAATAATAATAATAATAATAGGAGATATTCCACAGCCAGGAAAGACATAGGAAGAGCCAAGGAAGACATTAACGGCTGGAGATATTCCACAGCCCGGCCGTGAAATAAACCAAACAAGGTTCTGTTGCCTCTGTGCATCTGACACTCGAAGCCACGAGGTCCTTGGTGTCGAACAAGAGACGGATCCTCTGTAATGGCAGGTCTGGAGTGATACACGAGGAACGGCGAGTTTCCAAGCCCAGGAAGATTAGTCGAAGCGGATCTAATCTAAGATTAGGGCACCTTTGGTAAGGCTGCGAAGCGAGCTCAATTTTTTTATAGAGTTGCTTTGGATGCCCCCAGCTACAATTGCCCAGCAAACAACATAAACATGCATGCATACACAACAGTTGCACCAGATTGTATAAAGAAAAAATGCAAGCAATATACAGACACCAGAAAATAGCATAAACATTCAGTCCATACAGAAGAGCTGCACAGGCTTCAATAAATAAAAGAATGCAAGGAATAAGGAGACCAGCAAATCGCATAAACATGCGTGCATACAGGAACACCTGCACTAGCATACATATAAACACGAATGCAAGGAATACATAAGCACCAGCAAATGGCATAAACATGCATGCAAACAGAACACCTGCACTAGCATAAATATAGACAAGAATGCAAGAAAATAAGACACCAACGAATAGCATAAACATGCATGCATACACAACAGCTACAATAGCATACATACAAACAAGAATGCAAGGAATAAACAGACACCAGCAAATAGTATAAACATGCATGTATGCAAAACAGCTGCACGAGCATAAATATAGACAAGAATGCAAGAAGTAGACACCAGCAAATAGCATAAACATACATGTATGCACAACCGCTGCACTAGCATACATATAGACAAAAATGCAAGAAATACATAGACACCAGCAAATCGCATAAACATGCATGCATACCGCAACAGCTGCACTAGCTTACATAAAGAAAAGAAGGCAAGGAACAAAGACGCCAGCAAATAGCATAAACATGCATGCATACACAACAGCTGCACTACCTTGCAAAACGAAAAAAAAACAATGAAAATAATACAGGGAATACACAGACAATAGATAAGTTGCAAGAATATAACCCTCTGAGGGACGATTGAGAACAAAATAATAGAAAAAAAAAAAAACATTACAAAATAGTCTACCTCCTCACACGTACGTTTCCTATCCATCCACAAATCTCACTCTCTCCAACATCATGTCATCTCAATTCAGCACGTTTTGGATACGAGAGAGAGAGAGAGAGAGGAGAGAGAGAGAGAGAGAGGAGAGAGAGAGAGAGAGAGAGAGAGAGATTATTTATCGTCTGTATAACAACTCACCTAGTGAAGTCAGACTCTTTTGGTATTTAAATGTTTAAAACTCAGAACTAATTGAGAGAGAGAGAGAGAGAGAGGAGGAGAGAGAGAGAGGAGAGAGAGAGAGAGAGAGAGAGAGAAGAGAGAGAGAGAGAATTTATCGTCTGTATAACAACTCACCTAGTGAAGTCAGACTTTTGGTATCTAAATGTTTAAAACTCAGAACTAATTGAGAGAGAGAGAGAGAGAGAGAGAGAGAGAGAGAGAGAGAGAGAGAGAGAGAGAGAGAGAGAGGAGAGAGAATTTATCGTCTGTATATAACAACTCAACCTAGTGAAGTCAGACTCGTTTGGTATCTAAATGTTTCAAAATCAGAACAAATTGAGAGAGAGAGAGAGAGAGAGAGAGAGAGAGGAGAGAGAGAGAGAGAGAGAGAGAGAGAGAGAGAGAGAGATCCCCCTCTGGTCTAGTCCCTTAACCCCAAGTCGGTTCTTGGCGTGATACCTGCAATAGAGGTGTGTGTGTGAAATGTCAAGGTGTTTCCAGCACACTTGTGGCTTTGGTCTCGGCTGGAGTTGAGGCTCCTTATTTCATACCAAGTATCTATCTGTAAAATGACTTACCAGTCCCCTGTGAGGTCATCTATACCTGACCGGTTGAGAGAAACCTTTAATTACACATTGGCAGAAGGGGTGATTCGAGTTGACTTATGTCATCGGAAGAAATTAAAGGGTTGTTAATAGAAAATACATGTGTGTTCTGGGATGATTTTTCTAAATAAGGATACTATCAATTTCTTATCAGACATGAAAATAGGATTGACCTAAATCATCTCATTTTTGGGGCTATCTTTACAATAAGGTTAACTTTTTACGATACATTTTCAAAAATATGAAATAATCGACAGTAAGATAGATTCTGATTATAAAAATATATATCAATTATTCTTAAAATTTCAAAAATCCAAATTGAAAATTTCAGAAAGGAAAGTATGAAGAAACTCTAAATTTTGAAACAAGCTTTTATTTATATAATTTGAAAAATAAAAATTAAAAAAAAAAGAATTCTCAGAAGAGATAGTAAAGTATGAAGAAAATCTAAATTTCATATCGTTTTTATTTGTAAAATTTCAAAAATCTAAATAGAAAATTTCAGGAAGTAGAGTATAAAGTAAAATAAAAATTCTATAGTTTTCATTTGTAAAATTTAAAAATCCAAGAAGAAAAATCTCTCAGATGTGAAAGTAAAGTAATTTTTGATAAAAAATTTAAATCTTATATCAAGTTTTTATTTTCTAAAATTTGAAAAATCAAAATAAGAAAAATTTCTCAATAGAGAAAGTAAAATATGAAGAAAATCAAAACAAAAGATGAAATCAAAATGAAGAACAAGACACAAACTCAAAATGGAATTAATGTAAATGAATATTGTATCTCTTCTTACGTAGACCCCAATTGAAAACTCTATCATCATAACAAAAGGAACTTCGATCAGCTGACATTAGCCTGGAGGGGATCAATCAGCAAGACAGGGGGATGGGGAGGTTGAAGGAAGTAGGGAGGAAGGAGTAAGAGGAAGGGAGTAAGGAGTAAGAGGAAAGGAGTAGGGAGAGGAGAAAGGAATAAGATGAAGGGAGTAGGGAGAAAGGAGAAAGAGGGAGTAGGGAAAAAGGGAGTAAGAGGAAGGGCGTAGGGAGAAAGGAGTAATAGGAAGGGAGTAGGGAGAAAGGAACAAGAGGGAGTAGGGAGAAAGGAGTAAGAGAAAGGGCGTAGGGAGAAAGGAGTGAGGAAGGGCATAGGGAGAAAAGAGCAAGAGGGAGTCGGGAGAAAGGAGTAAGAGGAAGGGCGTAGGGAGAAAGGAGTGAGGAAGGGCGTAGGGAGAAAAGAGCAAGAGGGAGTAGGGAGAAAGGAGTAAGAGGGAGTAGGGAGAAAGGAGTGAGGAGGGGGCGTGGGGAGAAAAGAGCAGGAGGGAGTAGGGAGAAAGGAGTAAGAGGAAGGGAGTAGGGAGGGAGAGAGAAAGGAGTAGGAGGAAGGGAA
>NC_090725.1:110005098-110006807 GCF_036898095.1 Palaemon carinicauda | reverse complement strand
AAGAGTTGAAAGACCCAGGTCTACATGGCTGAGGGATAGGAAGCGCGAAGTAGATGATGAATGGAGAAGTATTGAATTAAAAGCTCAAGATAGAGACGACTGGCGAAATCTAACCGAGGCCCTTTGCGTCAATAGGCATAGGAGGAGATGATGATGAATCTATATGGCCATCTAGGATATGATAACATTTAGCAATTACATTTATTAATTCTTTATATCATTAACCCTTTCCTGTTAATGGTGAATTATATCCTCTTAATTCATATGGCAATCTAAGAGATTGTGATGTATTCAATTTCCATTTAATAATTAATATATATATAATTGACAGAGTCTTCATAAAATGGTGAATTATGGCCATCTAAGATAAAATAGGTGAACAAACATATTTTGCAAAGATAAATATATCACCAAGTAAAATGCAATAATTGGTTGCCAGGAAGCATTACCCAATACTAATTGACCTGGGGATTCATGATGGCAGAAAGTGTATTATTTCATAAATGTTTTCTTTTTTTCTTTTGTGTAATAAAACTGAACTGTAAGATATAAATTTGTTGGTTTATAATCTGAAATAAGTGAATTAAAGTTATATTGTAAAATAATAGTATATATTTGTCATTCTTTTTAAATATGTGAATTAAAGTTATATTGTAAAAAAGTTGTAAATATTTGTCATTTGTCATTTTTATTTTTTTTTGCTTTCAGTCAGCAAATATGATGAAGTTATCACTAGTTATGATTTCATTTTATGTTCTATTCCTAGCTACCCATATGTAGAGTAGAGAAAATTGAAGTTACTGACATATCCGGAAGACATACTGGCAAATGATAGGATTGGTGGTCAAGTGAGAGGGGGGGGGGAGTTATGGGAACATATTGGGCAATCCATTGGGGGTCTAGAAGCATCAACGGGTTAAGAACCCCTTGCTTACACTGTAGAGTGTTTGGAAATATCCGAGATGTAAACATTGCTAAAAACTGTGTAATAAATCCTCTACCAAAAAGAGTCTATGATTGATAATACAATCCTGGCAAGATTCTTCAGAAAAAGCTTTTTATAACAAGTAAGATGCATATGCTTTAAATATAAAGTAGGTAGTAGGTTGTCCAAGGCACCAGTCACCCGTTGAGGGCTACCGCTAGAGAGTTATTGGATCCTTTGACTGGCCAGAGTATTACATTGGATTCCTCTCTCTGGAAAAGGCTCTGCTTTTACCTACTCATACACCAAATAGTCTGGCCCATTTTTTACGCAACTATTCTGTCCTCATACACTTAACAATAAGATTGCCAAACAATACTTCTTCCTTCATGGAGTTAACTACTGCAATGTAATTGTTCAGTTGCTACTTTCCACTTAGTAAGGGTAGAAGAGACTCTTTAGCTATGATAAGCAGCTCTTCTAGGAGAAGGACACTCCAAAATCAAATCATTGTTCTCTAGTCTTGGGATCTGTGCTATTTTCCCAGTTGGAGCCCTTGAGCTTGTAGCATACTGCTTTTCCAACCCGGGTTGTAGCTCGGCTAATAATAATAATAATAATAATAATAATAATAATAATGATAATAATAATAATAAATACAACCATAACAAAAATAATAAAAATAATAGTAACAACAACAACAATAATAATAATAATAATAACCATAACAAAAAGAATAATAACAATAATAATAATAATAACAAAAATAATAACAATAACAATA
>NC_090725.1:109995098-110000098 GCF_036898095.1 Palaemon carinicauda | reverse complement strand
GAAAGACATAGGAAGACCAAGGAAGACTTTAAAAGCTAGAGATATTCCACAGCCAGGAAAGACATAGGAAGACCATGGAAGACATTAACGGCTGGAGATATTCCACAGCCCGGCCGTGAAATAAACCAAACAAGGTTCTGTTGCCTCTGTGCATCTGACACTCGAAAGCCACGAGGTCCTTGGTGTCGAACAAGAGACGGATCCTCTGTAATGCCAGGTCTGGAGTGATACACGAGGAACGGCGAGTTTCCAAGCCAGGAAGATTGGTCGAAGCGGATCTAATCTAAGATTAGGGCGCCTTTGGTAAGGCTGCGAAGCGAGCTCAATTTTTTTATAGAGTTGCTTTGGATGCCCTCAGCTACAATTGCCCAGCAAACAACATAAACATGCATGCATACACAGCAGTTGCACTAGAATGTATAAAGAAAAAAAATGCAAGCAATATACAGACACCAGAAAATAGCATAAACATGCAGGCATACAGAAGAGCTGCACAGGCTTCAATAAATAAAAGAATGCAAGGAATAAGGACACCAACAAATGGCATAAACATGCATGCATACAGAACACCTGCACTAACATACATATAGACACGAATGCAAGGAATACATAGGCACCAGCAAATGGCATAAACATGCAAGCAAACAGAACACCTGCACTAGCATAAATATAGACAGGAATGCAAGAAAATAAGACACCAACAAATAGCATAAACATGCATGCATACACAACAGCTACAATAGCATACATACAAACAAGAATGCAAGGAATAAACAGACACAAGCAAATAGCATAAACATACATGTATGCAAAACAGCTGCACGAGCATAAATATAGACAAGAATGCAAGAAGTAGACACCAAAAAATAGCATAAACATACATGTATGCACAACCGCTGCACTAGCATACATATAGACACGAATGCAAGGAATACATAGACACCAGCAAATAGCATAAACATGCATGTATGCAAAACAGCTGCACTAGCATACATATAGACAAAAATGCAAGAAATACATAGACACCAGCAAATCGCATAAACATGCATGCATACACAACAGCTGCACTACCTTGCAAAACGAAAAAAAATGAAAATAATACAGGGAATACACAGACAATATATAAGTTGCAAGAATATAACCCTCTGAGGGACGATTGAGAATAAAATAATAGGAAAAAAAAAACTTACAAAATAGTCTACCTCCTCACACGTACGTTTCCTATCCATCCACAAATCTCACTCTCTCCAACATCATGTCATCTCAATTCAGCACGTTTTGGATACGAGAGAGAGAGAGAGAGAGAGAGAGAGAGAGAGAGAGAGGAGAGAGAGGAGAGAGAGAGAGAGAGAATTTATCGTCTGTATAACAACTCACCTAGTGAAGTCCGACTCTTTTGGTATTTCAATGTTTAAAACTCAGAACTAATTGAGAGAGAGAGAGAGAGAGAGAGAGAGAGAGAGAGAGAGAGAGAGAGAGAGAGAGAGAGAGAGAATTTATCGTCTGTATATAACAACTCAACCTAGTGAAGTCAGGCTCGTTGGTATCTAAATGTTTCAAAATCAGAACCAATTGAGAGAGAGAGAGAGAGAGAGAGAGAGAGAGAGAGAGAGAGAGAGAGAGAGAGAGAGATCCCCCCTCTAGTCTAGTCCCTTAACCCCAAGTCGGTTCTTGGCGTGATACCTGCAATAGAGGTGTGTGTGTGAAATGTCAAGGTGTTTCCAGCACACTTGTGGCTTTGGTCTCGGCTGGAGTTGAGGCTCCTTATATCATACCAAGTATCTATCTGTAAAATGACTTACCAGTCCCCTGTGAGGTCATATATACCTGACCGGTTGAGAGAAACCTTTAATTACACATTGGCAGAGGGGGGTGATTCGAGTTGACTTATGTCATTGGAAGAAATTAAAGGGTTGTTAATAGAAAATACATGTGTGTTTTGGAATGACTTTTCTAAATAAGGATACTATAAATATCTTATCAGACATGAAAATAGGTGTGACCTAAATCATCTCATTTTTGGAGCTGTCTTTACAATAAGGTTAACTTTTTACGATACATTTTAAAAAATATGAAAAAATCCACAGTAAGATAGATTCTGATTATAAATATATGTTAGTTATTATTCTTAAAATTTCAAAAGTCCAAATTGAAAATTTCAGAAAGGAGAGTATGAAGAAACTCTAAATTTTGAAACAAGCTTTTATTTATAAAATTTGAAAAATAAAAAAAAAATTATCAGAAGAGATAGTAAAGTATGAAGAAAATCTAAATTTCATATCGTTTTTATTTGTAAAATTTCAAAAATTCAAATAGAAAATTTCAGGAAGTAGTGTATAAAATAAAATAAAAATTCTAGTTTTCATTTGTAAAATCTAAAAAATCCAAGAAGAAAAATCTCTCAGATGTGAAAGTGAAGTAATTTATGATAACAAATCTAAATCTAATATCAAGTTTTATTTCTAAAAATTGAAAAATCAAATTAAGAATAATTTCTCAATAGAGAAAGTAAAATATGAAGAAAATCAAAACAAAAGATGAAATCAAAATAAAGAACAAGACACAAACTCGAAATGAAATTAACGTAAATGAATATTGTCTTTCTTACGTAGACCCCAATTGAAAACTCTATCATCATAACAAAAGGAACTTCGATCAGCTGACATTAGCCTGGAGGGGATCAATCAGCAAGACAAGGGGAGGGGGAGGTTGAAGGGAGTAGGGAGGACGGAGTAAGAGGGAGGGAGTAAGGAGTAAGAGGAAAGAAGTAGGGAGAAAGAAAGTATTAAGAGGAAGGGAGCAGGGAGAAAGGAGAAAGAGGGAGTAGGGAAAAAGGAGTAAGAGGAAGGGGCGTAGGGAGAAAGGAGTAAGAGGAAGGGAGTAGGGAGAAAGGAGCAAGAGGAAGTAGGGGGAAAAAGGTAAGAGAAAGGGCGTTGGGAGAAAGGAGTGAGGAGGGGCGTAGGGAGAAAAGAGCAAGAGGGAGTAGGGAGAAAGGAGTAAGAGGAAGGGCGTTGGGAGAAAGGAGTGAGGAAGGGCGTAGGGAGAAAAGAGCAAGAGGGAGTAGGGAGAAAGGAGTAAGAGGAAGGGCGTAGGGAGAAAGGAGTCAGGAAGGGCGTAGGGAGAAAAGAGCAAGAGGGAGTAGGGAGAAAGGAGTAAGAGGAAGGGCGTTGGGAGAAAGGAGTCAGGAAGGGCGTAGGGAGAAAAGAGCAAGAGGGAGTAGGGAGAAAGGAGTAAGAGGAAGGGCGTAGGGAGAAAGGAGTCAGGAAGGGCGTAGGGAGAAAAGAGCAAGAGGGAGTAGGGAGAAAGGAGTAAAAGGAAGGGAGTAGGGAGAAAGGAGTGAGGTAGGGGCGTAGGGAGAAAAGAGCAAGAGGGAGTAGGGAGAAAGGAGTAAGAGGAAGGGAGTAGGGAGAAAGGAGTGAGGAAGGGCGTAGGGAGAAAACAGCAAGAGGGAGTAAGGAGAAAGGAGTAAGAGGAAGGGCGTAGGGAGAAAGGAGTGAGGAAGGGCGTAGGGAGAAAGGAGTGAGGAAGGGCGTAGGGAGAAAGGAGTCAGGAAGGGCGTAGGGAGAAAAGAGCAAGAGGGAGTAAGGAGAAAGGAGTAAGAGAAAGGTCGTAGGGAGAAAGGAGTGAGGAAGGGCGTAGGGAGAAAAGAGCAAGAGGGAGTAGGGAGAAAGGAGTAAGAGGAAGGGAGTAGGGAGAGAGAAAGGAGTAGGAGGAAGGGAGTAGGGAGAGAAAAAGGAGTAGGAGGAAGGGAGTAGGGAGAGAAAAAGGAGTAGGAGGAGGGGAGTAGGGAGAGAAAAAGGAGTAAGAGGAAGGGAGTAGAGAGAGAAAAAGGAGAAAGAGGAAGGGAGTAAGGAGAGAGAAAGGAGTAAGAGGAAGGGACTAGCGAGAAAGGAGTAAGAGGAAGGGAGTAGCAAGAAAGAAGTAAGAGGAATCTCTCTCTCTCTCTCTCTCTCTCTCTCTCTCTCTCAAAACAGAAAATAACTCTTAAAAACAGAGGACTCTCTCTCTCTCTCTCTCTCTCTCTCTCTCTCTCTCTCACTCTCTCTCTTACTGTTTGATTATATCACTAATACCTTCATTTCTGAATTCGATTCACCTGGCTATTTTTCTTAATTGTATCAAGTTGAATCTCGGTTCCTGCTTGCATTGTGGCATGACATGACGGATTGGAGAGAGAGAGAGAGAGAGAGAGAGAGAGAGAGATGCTGGGGTGTGTTTATGGAATGAGGAATGAGAGGAAGAATGCACCCTAGGTATTTTTGGTACAAAATACCTTACCAAAAAACATAAGCTAATAATATCTTAACTTTCACAATTACAAACATTTATGAATATTACCTATACCATCATCAATGGCTTTTACATCACACTAGTGTGCGCAACCCGTCAATAATGAAGGCTAAATATGTAGATAGATATATACACACAGATTCAAGCCTTCTCAACCCGCTCCCCCTTTCCTGACTACAACCCCTCTCACCAGGGTATGACTACATCTTCTCACCCAACACGAGGAACGAGGACAGATCGAGTAGTTATACATCTGGTATTGCTGCTGAACGTGATCAGAAATATATATATATATATATATATGCATACATATATATACATATATATATATATATTATATATTATATATATATATATATATATATATAAAAGAACTTACTCTTCATTACATGGTTATATATGGGAGATGATTATTATAATCATACCATAAGTAATTAGATACATGAATATTTTCAGAGACAAAATTAGATGTAATCATCATGTACATTGACAATTACTTCAGCAACTTCCAAGAGAGAAATATTATCATTATTATTACCATTATTATTATTAATTTCTAAGCTAAAACCCTAGTTGGAAAAACTAAATGCTATAAGCCCAAGGGCTCCAACTGGGAAAATAGCTCAGTGAGGAAAGGAAACAAAGGAAAATAAAATATTTATAGAACTACTGGAAGACTGAAAAATACAAAAGTTTTATCTATGTCATAG
>NC_090725.1:109970098-109987598 GCF_036898095.1 Palaemon carinicauda | reverse complement strand
CTCTTCATAAACAAACACATACACACGCACAAAGAGGGGCGAAAACATAACTTCCTTCTAACTTCGTTGTCGGAGTTAGTGGTAATAATAATAATAATAATAATAATAATAATATCAAAAATAATAACAATAATAATAATAATAATAATAATAATAATAACAATAATAATAATAATAATAATAATAATAATAATAATAATAATCATACTTATCTTATTTTCGATGGCTAAAATTTATTTAAAAACATTTATCCGAGTTCAAACTTTTAACAAAATTATGAAATATATCAACCAAACACACCAACCTCCCATATATAATAAAGAATAAATGTCTCGCTTTATATATAAATATATAAATACATATTTCCGGTCACGCTAGCTATCTCCCTCCCTCAGGTCGAGGGAGAGGGAGTAGTCATATCCTGGTGTGAGAGAGGTGCGCTTATATCTAAATATCTAGCTGTAATTTTTGACTGGTCGCGTATACTATCGAAGAATGAATTATATAAACTAAACATAAAAGTATATGGAATGATTTACGCATGATATTTATATATCTCGAATCGGATATGAAAATATATAAAAGAAATAGCCATGTAAGTGTACGATTGACAGGTCATGTACACTCGTATCAAAGAATGAACTCTATTAAACACACCAATATATAAAAAGATAAATCCCATTATATCAATATATCCAAACCAAAAAAAGAAGAAAATAATACATAAGAAACATCTATGTAAGTTTGACGGGTCGCATATATTAGAATCTAAGAACTAATCATATCAATTAAACACACCAATATATAAAAAAAAAATCTATTAAACACACCAATATATAAAAAGATAAATCCCATGATATCAAAATATCCAAAACCCGAAAGAAAAAGAAAATAGAAGAAACAGCCATGTAAGCAAGCATAAGCGTACGAGAACGCGTGTGTAGGAAACTATCGTACCCGTGGAAGTCGAGTTATTGTGTAATGACTCGTACTAGATCGTATCTCACAACCTTAACTCCTGTCCGCATATTTTTCGACTGGCGGATTCTCTCTCTCTCTCTCTCTCTCTCTCTCTCTCTCTCTCTCTCTCTCTCTCTCTCTCTCTGCGGATAGGTTTACGCGAAAATAAACATGCTGATGTGGCGGACGCCACTTGGAATTTACTTTATCAGATTGAGTATAAGGAGAGAGAGAGAGAGAGAGAGAGAGAGAGAGAGAGAGAGAGAGACGGGGGGGTCTTTATTTTGACTGCGAATACTTAGGAGTACCAAAGTATATAATATAATAATTGTACGTATGTATGTATGTATGTATGTGTATATATATATATATATATATATATATATATATATATATATATATATATATATATATATAATGCGTGTGTGCGTGTGTAAAACCTACACAAACAGATACTTATGTATGTATGAATATATGTATATATGTGCACGTGTCGAACAAGAATATAATATAACCATTGTAAGTATGTATGCATATGTATGTATGTATAAATATATACACACACATGCATACTGTACATAAACATACAAACATATATTCAAATTACCATATATATATATATATATATATATATATATATATATATATATATATATATATATATATATAATACAAACATACATATATGTGTGTATATGTGTAAGACCTAAAAACACAAACGGCTATGTATGTAAGTGCACGGTTAAACAATATGAAATATACTTCCATGCGTATTAAGACATATAAAACAAAGCGAACGAAATTGTACAAACTCCTATCTTTGTACGCAAAACGCTAACAAATGTACTCTCAATTAAAATAATACGAATAAACGTTAAAAAAATACTAACTGTTTACTAAACAATATGGAAAAACTAAAGACTAAGTTCTCCTAAAGTTTTAGACCGAAGAACAAAAACGAAAATCTTTTTTATCCAGAGAATTTGATAACAAACTTGCAAGACAAAGCGTGCATGGTTAAGAACAGAATTTCCAAGTGAAGAGGCAAAGTCATGTGGCTATATACCATCTGCATTTAGGATTGTCAATCAATTTACAAGTTGAGATGAATTAAGAGGCTATGGTCATATCGTAAATAAGTGTTAATAAGATATGCAAACATACAACCATCGGTAAGATATTATATCTTGAGGCATAAAATAACAGTACTCTCTCATCACCCCTATATAATAAAGAGCAAGTGTCTGGATATATATGTGTATATATATATGATAAATTCTACACATTTAGAGTGTTTCTCATATTCAAATAAGCCATATATTATGATACATTGACGTCTGGATTCTCTTACCGACCTCGGCTTCAGAGCCCCAGGCGGAACCACTCAAAGACAATTACTTCTGACCGGCCGGGAATCGAACTCTGGTCCAGAAAACCTGTAAAAACAGTGACTTACCACTTTGTACTGTTGTTACAAATTTCCTGGACCAGGGTTCTATTTCCGGCCAGTCAGAATGTTGTTTATATAATCACATATCCATTTATCTATCAATTTATATATATATATATATATATATATATATATATTATATATATATATATATATAATATATATATATATATATTATATATATATATATATATATATATATATATATATATATAGAGAGAGAGAGAGAGAGAGAGAGAGAGAGAGAGAGAGAGAGAGAGAGAGAGAGAGAGAGAGAGATAACCAATTGATACTGTTTTGTTTTGAATATTTTGGTCAATCCTTTCACAAAAATATTAAAATTCCCCTAAAAATTACATAAAAAGCCAAAATATTCCTCAGGTTTAACAAGAGGCATATCTATAAAGTCTAGGAAAATATCATCTAAAAATTGTCTCCTGTGCGGTAGAAGGTTCATGATAGCAAGAAAAACAACAAAAAACAAGAGAACGACGCAAAAACAGGATTCAATTCAATGAAAATTGACAAGATAGAAAAACAAGACAGAAAACTAGTTCATTGCAAAAGGATCTTTGCTCAAGATGAAATCTAGACTGGTGCAAAGAAGCATAAAATACGAATAAGTAAAGAAATTAATTTAATGGTTTAAAGGTCACACATGAATGGCAGAGGCAAGGGACAGTGACAATGCCCTAGTCTTTGACCATATATATGTATGATCAGCGCTAAGCCCCCTCTTCACCCAAGCTAGGACCAGGGAGGGCTAGGCAATGGCACCTGGTGATTCCGAAGGTAGACCTATAGGCTTTCCCCAAGGGACAGTGACAATGCCCTAGACTCTGACTATACATAAGTATGATCAACACACAAGCACCTTTCAACCCAAGCTAGGACCAGGGAGGGCCATGGTAATGGCAGATGATGATTCAGAAGGTAGACCTATAGGCTTTCCCCAAGGGACAGTGACAATGCCCTAGACTGACCATATATATGTATGATCAGCGCACAAGCCCCTCTTTATCAAAGCTAGGACCAGAGAGGGCCAGGCAGTGGCACCAGGTGATCTAAAAGTTATACCTATAGGGTTTCCCCACGGAACAGTGACAATACCCTAAACTCTGACCATATATACGTATGATCAGCGCTAAGCCCCCTCTTCACTCAAGCTAGGATAAGGGAGGGCCAGGTAATGGCAGCTGACGATTTAAAAGGTAGACCTATAAGCTTCCCCCAAAATCCCCCATCCTTGGTTTACAATGATGGTGAGGCACCAGACACTACAAGAAACTATGAAGCTTGAGTTGGACTCGAACCCCAGTCTAGCAGATCGTTGTAACCACTACATGAAACTATCGAGGTTACGCGAGAAATATTAAAATAAAATGTTTTAAGAACAGTAACAACATGAAAATAAATCTTTCATATATAAACTATAAAAACTTTTATGAAGGAGGAAAATATAAAAAGGTTGAAGACTGGAGAATCCACAGATAAAGCTATCAAATCTTTAATGCTTCTTCTAATGAAGTAATTACTGCTAAAAGTAACAGTGACCACAGTTTAAAAAAAAATGGAGCATTTTCTGCTAATTGCCTCCGCCAAGAAGGTTATAAAATCGAGTCGGTTTATTTATTCAATTGTGTTTATGTCTGTGGACAGGATTACATCACAACTACTAAATGGATTTGACGAAATTTCCACCACATGTAGATCTTAGGTCATGCACGACCCCATTAAATTTTGAAGATGATCCGGATCCGGATCCGGATTCTAGATAAGGATTTGCATTTTTTGCCAATTTCAAGATAATGTCAAAACAAATTGACATTTTGATGAAATTTTAACCACACATATATTTAAGATCACGGACGACCCCATCAAATTTTGCAGAACATCCGAATCTGGATCCAGATTCTATGTCTGGATTAGCATTTTGCGCCATTTTAAAGATAGTCAAAACAAATTGACGGATTTTGACGAAATTTCAACCACACATAATTGTTAGGTCACGGACGACCTCCTTAAGTTTTGGAGATGATCCGGATCCAGATTATGGATAAAGATTTGCATTTTTCACTTTGTTTTTAAGATATCGTCAAAACTACTTGACGGATTTTGACGAAATTTCCACCACACGTAGATCTTAGATCATGCACAATTCCATTAAATTTTGGAGAAGATCCGGATCCGGATTCTAGATCCGGATCTACATTTTTCGCCATTTCGGGGGACAAGATTATGTCAAAACTACTTAACGGATTTTGACGGAATTTCCCCCACATATAGACACGGATGACCCCATTAAATTTTGGAGAAGATCCGGATCCGGATGCGGATTTACATTTTTGGCCATTTTTAAGATAACGTCAAACCAAATCGACGGATTTTGACGAAATTTCTACCACAGATAGATCATAAGTCATGAGCGACTCCATTAACCTTCGGTGAAGGTCAGAAGTCTCTGATTACTATTATTATTATTATTATTATTATTATTATTATTATTATTATTACTAAAACGGTGAGATTATCAGCCCAATGAGTCAAGCTAGACTCTTACAGAGTTAAACCGATTAAATCGGGAAGAAAAAAATATTCATAATAATGCTAAAAAATAAAAGTGAAATTATAGTAAATATAAGGACTAAAAAGATAAATTATGAGGTAAAAATATATGATAAATATACATTTAAATCTTATCTATGACACCTATGTTTCTCAACCAAAAAAAAATTAAAATCTTGAACATAGATAAATTCCCAATCCGAAAAAGTTAATAAAATCTTTCTCTTGTTGAAAAAACTTGCTTTAATTATAAAGTCAAAAACATAAACCAATCAAAATTGCTGATAAAAGAGATTCCAATTAAAAAAGATAGTCACAATTCCCCTCGTAATAAAATCATTAATTTATAACAATTTTCTTCAATATGTTCGTCCAGACTACGGGGGCTTCGCCAATTACTAGAGAATATAAGACTCGTTTAAAGTTGATTAAGAGTTATTTCATGACGATTTATTCAATTAATGCTTGGAAGTAAGAGTAACCAAACAGATGTTAGAAAATATCCTGCAGAGCAAACATGAATACCCAAAGAAATCATTCTTTTCATAAAATTTCATTTAAATTCCAGGTTTAAAGGTTACTTATGGATGGCAGATGCAAAGGACAGTGACAATGCCTCTACACTGACCCTTTATGCATATGATCAGCGCAAAACCTTTAAATTAAACTATATTAATTTTGTGGGGAATAAATCTGTAGAAAGAAATTTGAAATGGCTTAGAATGTATGTGGCAAGGGACAGTGACAATGCCCAAGAGACTGACCATATATACATATGATCAGCGCCCAAGCCCTCTATCCACTCAAGCTAGGACCATGGATCGCCAGGCTATGGCTGCTGAAAACTCAGCAGGTAGATCTATAGGCTCCCTCCAACCACACATCCATAGCTCACAAGTACGGTAAGGTTGCAGACACTACAAGAAATTATCGAACTTAAGCAGGCCTCGAACCCCAGCCCATCAAATCGCCAGGCAGGGACGCTACCAACAGGCTACCACAAAGTAGAAAGACCACTCGATTTTAAACATTCCACGAGTGTCGAACACTCACGGACATCAACTCGATACTTAAAGGCTATTTGCAGTTGCTCAAGACACCTTTATAGCGGACCGCCTAATTACAGCGATACTTGGCTGTTTGACACCCGTTGTACGAACAAGAGCTAATCCGCCTTTTACATCTTCGATAATCAATACTACAACGTGTCAGGGCGATTATAAAAAATGCTCTGAATGAGATCAAGCCGACGCCTTTGCCTTTACGTGTTCGAAAAAGAACATACTGAAGGCATCGGAACATTTAAAAGTTAGACAAACACAATTGGGATCAATGCGGAGTTTAGACTTGACGCGGAACTAGGAACCAAAGGAATAAAAAATAGAGGAAAAATACTTTGTCGGAGTTTCTGCGAGTGTTGGATTAGAGGAACATGGTCTTGCTTCGCCTGATCATGCTGGGAAATGCTGTTCTTCTTGTTGTTGTTATTGTTGCTGTTGTTGTTAGAAGCACAAGAGTTGGGGCCTCGACTTCGTATTGCTATGTTTAGGAAATATTATTGCTTGTCTCGTTCGCAGTCAACATGCACCTTGTTAGTTTTAATTTACAACTACGCTCATCAAGCTGTTTATTTTCTACTCAGTCCTTGTTTATTTCACCAAACAAATATATTAACTTATATTACTATGCAAGACTCATTTTCCCTTAAAGTTTTAAAGGTTTAAAAGCCGCTTATGAATGGCAGAGACAAGGGACAGTGACATTGCCCTATCAAGCAGGACAATGCCCTAGACACTAACCATATATACATATGATCAGCGCCAAGCTTCACTTACATTATCATTCAGGACTGATTTCCCCGTAAAGGTTTAAAGGCCACTCATGAATGGCAGAGACAAGGGACAGTGACATTGCCCTATCAAGCAGGACAATGCCCTAGAGACTGACCATATATACATATGATCAGCGCCAAAGCCCGTCTCCACCTAAGCTAGTACCAAGGAGAGCCAGGCAATGGCTGCTGATGACCCAGCAGATAGATCTGTAGGCTCTCCCAAAACCCCAACCATCCTTAGCTCACAAAGATGGTAAGGTTGCAGAGATCAAAGGACAAACGAGTTTGAACGGGACTCCAGTTTGGCGTTCACCAGTCAGGGACGTTATCACATCAGCCATCACAACCTTAACCACTTTTTTTTTTTTTCAATAAGTTCAGGTATATCTTGCTTCTCATTACAATCTTTCTTCTATCAGTTCAATTACCTCTCACTTCGTTTTGTTTTAATCATTCCATAAGGTATTAAAAAAAATCCATTCTATTACTTTTTACGTGAATGGAAACATTTTCTATAAGTAAATAGATTCGTATTAACTACTTTTTTTGTTGGGGGGGGGGGGCTATGATCTACTGCATCGTTTTGTTAGTATTTGAGAAACATTTGGACCGACACCAGGTCATTTTTATTATTGTCTTTTACCAATTACTATTCAGGGATCGTATAATTCATTTGCATACATTTCCATTTGAATATAAATTCGATTACCTCTACTTTTTTACCTATATATATATATATATATATATATATATATATATATATATATATATATATATATATATATATATATATATATATATATATATATATCCTTTTCTGAGTGGGGATACCTTAATGTGATGAAAGGGTTTGTGTATCGCCATGATCAGCAATGCAGTACTAGTCAGGGCCACCCATACTAAGTTGGTTTGCTCAGACCAAAGACTCCCAGCATCACCAATCCGCAGTGGTCAGCGTGGCGAGGAAAACTGGCCAAACCCCAGACATGAATAAGTACGTCTGAGGCCTTCGTCTTGCATTGGACTAAAAACCGATGCAATTATTGCTGTATGTATGTATGTATGTATGTATGTATATATATATATATATGTATATATATATATATATATATATATATATATATATATATATAAAACCAATTTGATACCTATCATTCAGGAAAAAAACAAGTTTTAAAACCATCAATGAAACGAGTGAAAGTATCTTGTCAAAGATTAGTGAAAGCATTAGTTCGACAACTCCTTCAAACTGAATTACTATCATTGGACAGTAGCTAAGATTATTTGTAGGTATGGAAACACTCCTACCCATTAAGATGCATATAAATTAGTCAAACTGTCTGTTTGGGTTGACATAGGTATCATAGAATATCTATAGAGGGATCTTACTAAATGCTGGTACAACAGGTTACATTTGATAAGTTTAGGGTTAATAGTGCAATTGTTATTGCCCTTGCATTTAATGGTTTGAAGGTTTAAAGGCTGTTTATGAATGGCAGAAGCAAGGGACAGTGACATTGCCCTATTGAGCAGGACAATGCCCTAGAGATTGACCATATACATATGATCAACGCCCAAGCCCCTTCTTTATCCAAGCTAGGACCAAGGAGGACAAGGGAATGGCTGCCGATGACTCAGCAGATAGACCTATAAGCTCCCCCAAGACCCCCATCCTTAGCTCATAAGGATGGTGAGGTTGCAGCGACCAAAGAAACTATCGAGTTTGAGCGGGACTCCAACCCCAGTCTGGCGTTCACCAGTCAGGGCCGTTACTACATCGGCCACAAAATACCCTAAAAGTCTTAAACGCTAGATTTAAAATTTAGCTTAGGTTCTAATATTAGATTTGTTTAACTGAAAAGCATTTAAAACGTAACATTTATTCTAGATAGAAAAAATAAATTTATTTCATAGTGCAGTCTACAATCGAGAGCCCTCAACATGATTTACAAAATGGATATTTGTTGTTAAACTTGATAACAAAAATCATTTTCATAAACTGGTTTTCAAGCTTCCCCAAACTAAATTCTGTCAGAGCATAAAAAATTGGATACAATCTAGTTTTGTTTTCAAGGTTTGTTATTAAAAGACAAGAGCAAACTCAAATTCTTTTCTAGAAACGAACGACTTGGTTTTATTTAAAAATACTGAAGAAATGCCGGATTGAACCGTTATACATCAAACATCAGTCCAATGCTCTCCTGCGGAACAATGACACGGATATCAATCAAATACCAGTACAGTGCTCTACCGCGAAGCAATGACACAGATATCAAATAAATACCAGTACAGTGCTCTACCACAGAGCAATGACACGGATATCAATCAAATACCAGTACAGTGCTCTACCGCGAAGCAATGACACAGATATCAAACAAATACCAGTACAGTGCTCTACCACAGAGCAATGACATGGATATCAATCAAACACCAGTACAAAGCTATACTACGGAGAAATGACACATATATCAATCAAATACCAGTATAATGATCCCCTGTGAAGCAATGACACAAATGTCAATCAAACATCAGTACAATGCTCTACAGCGGAGCAATGACAGGTATATCTATCAAAAACCAGTACAAAGCTGTACTACAGAGAAATGACATATATCAATCAAATACCAGACCAATGCTCTACCACTGAGCAATGACACGTATATCAACAAAATACCAGTCCAATGATCTATCGCGGAGCAATGACACATATACCAATGTAATTTTTTCTCATCATATATTTTATTTCCATTTAGAAAATGGTAGTATCAGAGAAGTAAAACCTCCAGGGCATATTACTCATTTGTTTATTTTAAGATTGATTTCAGTAATTTGACATTTCTGTTTACAACTAAATGTTCTCTCTCTTCCTTACTTTTGATCTATTCAGCAATGCTTAAATGGTGTTGGTATACATTTCCCTTAAATTAAAATGACAGCAAGATCTATATCATGAGATCTGGCATTTACTGTCCGATGTTAATGCCTTCTCATTCTCCGAGTCAAAACAAAACTAGAGCAAAACTTTATAAATATATACTGCAAATACATAAGGAATATTCCTCATTACTACTCTCGCACATATTCCAGCATTTTATTTAAGTACTTAAAAAGTCTACATTTTCTATAAAACTTTTCATACAAAATCCTTAACATGACATTTGAAGTTAACTTACAAAATGCACAGATAACTGTCGACGATAATAAAATAAAGACTGATAAGATCACATATATCCTTAAGACTACCAAAAACTATCTAGATACATAAGATATCCTCACTTTTAAGGTTGTAATGTGTAAAAGGCCCAAGAAATCACATCAGGAAAAACACTGAGACATACATTGTTCACAAGAAGCAGAGAGAGAACCTAACAATTCATGCCAAACTAGTTTTACTCTTTCCTCCAAGCAGATTCGCTTATCTGAAAACACACAGCCAGCGCCGCACAAATGTGATGTAGGCCACATTATGGTATCCATTAGCCACAAGACAGAAGGCGCTCATGCGTCTCAGAAGTGCGTGTCCAGGCCGGGTCTCAAAGCATGTGAGTCTGTGCATGATATTGGCAGGGTGGGAAAAGGATGACAGGGTCCACATGAATGATGACATTTGCCTAATATGAGGGTGCTGTAAAGGGTGCCATGGAGGGGATGGGGAGGGGAAGAGATGAGTAGGGCAAGGGGTAAAAAAAATAATAAAATAAAGGGGTGTCTTAGATGGTTGGGCAAGGAAGGGAGGGAAGTACCGCTTCCGGGGTGCCTCCATATGAGTGTTGGAATGCAATATTCTCTCTCTCTCTCTCTCTCTCTCTCTCTCTCTCTCTCTCTCTCTGAACATCATCATCAACATCACCATCATCATCATCATGCCATTACTACTCCACTGCAGAACAAAAGACTCAGACATGTCCTTTCCACTCGCAGTCTATACCCACAAATTTTCTTAGTTCATCAATCCATCGTCTTCTCTCCCTCCCCTGCTTTTTGCAGTCTCTGGGAACCTAATCTGTTATTCTTAATATACATCCATTATCTGTCCTTTTCATTACAAGTCTTCCCCATGTCCATTCCTTTATCTTACGTATTAGAATATCCTCTACTTTAGTTTGCTCTCATATCCATGTTGCTATTTTTCTGTCTTTTAGAAATATTCCCATCATTACTGTTTTAATATCTCTTTGAGTTATAAGTAGCTTGTGTTACACATATATATATATATATATATATATATATATATATATATATATATATATATATATATATATATATATATATATATACATAGCACACAAAAAACATTAGGAATTTATAAAGATGCATTATTATACTGAATTTTTTATAATAAGATGCATTTGCCCTGACTCGCAGGGGTACCCTTTTAGCTCGGAAAAGTTTCCTACTAGCTGATTAGTTAGAATTATCTTATCCAGCCAATCAGCTAGCAGGAAACTTTTCCGAGCTAAAAGGGCATCCCTCCGAGTCAGTGCAAATGCGCACCATTAAAAACATATATAAATATAGTAATGCATCATTAAAAAACAAGGAGTAGAGGGATGGTGTGAATAAGAGGACTGGTGAAAGATACTTACAGAATGCTTAATATACGATCAATCATTGCCACAATTCCTCATAAACTTCCCTTTGTCAGACTACTAACATATTGTTATTATTATTATTACTATTATTACTTGCTAAGCTACAACCCTAGTTGGAAAAGCAGGATGCTATAAGCTCAGGTGCCCCAACAGGGAAAATATATCAGTGAGAAAATGAAAGAAGGGAAAATAAAATATTCTAAGAACAGCAACATTATTAAATTAATATTTCCAATATAAACTATCAAAACTTTAACAAAACAAGAGGAAGAGAAATGAGATAGAATATCTACAAAAGCAAATATTTCATTGCCGGACCTGAGAAAGATTTTAAAATCACAGCAACTAGAATTTCATATGCAATTTATATAATCAAGTCAAGCAGCCCACTTATTATGCTTTATCTCTAATGATATCAAAATTAATTCTGCTAATGGATAGTTTTGATGACATCCTGGACGAAATTGTGAGAACGTGATGATAGATAATGCTTTTTGGAGTACCAATTTGTTAAAGAAATTATACTAATTCATTTCACGAAAAAGTTGAAACGTCGAAAAAACTGGTCTTTCACATAGTAAATGTATCTGGATTGACAAATTTACTTGGATAGTAATCAAATAATACACATATTTAAATATTATGTATCAAACCTTAAACTATATGAGAATACATAAATACATACCTGCATCATATATATATATATATATATATATATATATATATATAATATATATATATATATATATATATACATATATATATATATATATATATATATATATACACACTAATCATCAACGTAATCACCATTGCTTATCAACAATCAACCTGTTCTAAAAAAAATCCTCCTCTCCAATAGTGAATAATAAGTTTGGGTCTCATGAGTGTATACAAGTATATAAATTTAACATATATGAAGTATTTATATGTATGTGTATATATATATATATATATGTATATATGTATATATATATATGTATATATGTATATATATATATATATATATATATGTATATATATATATATATATATATATATATATATATATATATATATATTATACATTTATGCTTGTGTATACACATCCACACACACACACACACAAAAACCTTTCTATAAATGAGAACCAGTTTAAAAGTCACAGCATACCCTTTGTAAGCAAAAAGATGAGACACACACACACAAAAACCAGTAGTGTGCCGGCATGTGTAAATGCATATGTATGTATGCATGAATGCTTGTACTGTGTGTCCTTCTTCTTCTTCTGTGACCAAATTGCATGGAGATTCTTAAGATAATTAGAGAGAATCGGTGGCGGAGCACCGCCCAGTCCCCACACGAAAAAGGGCGCACCTCACGCCAGGCATGCCAACGTCTGATCAACTGCAGCTTTAAAAGGCCAACCTAATTGTAGAAAAATGCCGAAAATATGGCATTTTAGGCTAACCCATTTCGAAAAGGCCAAATTTAGGTATCTAGCATGAAAAAGGGCCAAATTTGTATTTTTTATGGCCCGAAAAAGGCCAACCGGGCAAAACCTGCGTCACACTATCAGCGTCTTCTGACGCCTATTTCCTAAACCCCTTTCATCCCTCCCTCTCCCTTCCTCTCCCTCATTCCCCCTCCCACAATCCCTTGCCCTTTCCATTACGCTTCATTGTCCCAAATACCCATGACATAACATTACGTACAGACAGAAAGAACGACAGATAGAGACGGGAAGAAAAAAAAAACTAAAAAATGTTTTTTTTGTGCAATTTGTTGCACGACTTTCGAGGAACAGAGGTTATTTTTATCTCACAAAAAGAGAGAGAGAGAGAGAGAGAGAGAGAGAGAGAGAGAGAGAGAGAGAGAGAGAGAGAAGACATACGTCCTCAAGCAATATATTCTTTTGCTCATTTCAAAGAGTAATATCAGAGTATCATTGCATGGCGAAATCGTATGATACCCGACTGGGCCAGTCTCCCTCTTATGTCATACATGATCAAAGAGCATTATGACAGGCCTCCCATGCACGAGATTCACGTGGCTATTATCCAAGGGAATTATAAAAGAAAAATCATGGGTTTTTCTTTATGCTTTATCTACTTTTAAGTATAGAGAGTAAACTCAAAAATCGCTGACGGTTTAGTATGTGGCCTACCTTTTTTTATTCTGGTTTAGTATGTGGCTTACCTGGCTTGTTAGGTTAGGTAAGGTAAGATAAGGTAAGAAGGTAAGGTTAGGTTAGGTTAGGATAGGCCACATACTAAACCAGATAGAATTTCGTTGGCCATATTCGAAAGGTAGGCCACATACTAAACCGGCACCCAAAAATCTTGGGTTTGTCTTTATTCTTTATCTACTTTAAGTATAGAGAGCAAACTAAAAAATCTTGAGTTTTTCTTTATCTTTTTATCTACTTTAAGTATAGAGAGCAAACTCAAAAATCTTGGGTTTTCTTTATCTACTTTTAAGTATAGAGAGCAAACTTGAAAATCTTGGGTTTTTCTTTATTCTTTATCTACTTTAAGTATAGAGACCAAATTAAAAAATCTTGGGGTTTTCTTTATCTTTTTATCTACTTTTAAGTATAGAGAGCAAACTCAAAATTCTTGGGTTTTTCTTTATTCTTTGTCTACTTTAAGAATAGAGAGCAAACTCAAAAATCTTGTGTTTTTCTTTATTCTTTGTCTACTTTTAAGTATAGAGAGCAAACTTAAAATTCTTGGGTTATTCTTCATTCATTATCTACTTCAAGTATAGAGAGCAAACTCAAAAATCTTGGGTTTATCTTTATTCTTTGTCTACTTTAAGTATAGAGAGCAAACTCAAAAAATCTTGGGTTTTTCTTTATTCTTTATCTACTTAAGTATAGAGAGCAAACTCAAACATCTTGGGTTTTTCTTTATTCTTTATCTACATAAGTATAGAGAGCAAACTCAAACATCTTGGGTTTTTCTTTATTCTTCATCTATTTTAAGTATAGAGAGCAAACTAAAAAATCTTGGGTTCTTCTTTATTCTTTATCTACTTTTAAGTATAGAGAGCAAACTAAAAAATCTTGGTTTTTTTTTATTCTTTATCTACTTTTAAGTATAGAGAGAAAACTAAAAAATCTTGGGTTTTTCCTAATCTTTATATACTTGAGTATAGAGAGCAAACTCAAAAATCTTGGGTTTTCTTTATTCTTCATCCATTTTAAGTGTAGAGAGCAAACTAAAAAAACCTTGGGTTTTTCTTTATTCTTTATCTACTTTTAAGTATAAAGAGCAACCATCAAAATCTTGGGCTTTTCTTTATTCTTTATCTACTTTTAATTATAGAGAGCCAACTCAAAAATCTTGGATTTTTCTTTATTCTTTATCTACTTTAATGCAAAGAGAGAAAACTCACAAGGCGATTCAGGGACATATTCGACCTACTTTGTTGAAAAGGTAATATTTGATTTCATAAACGCGCGTTAACACAACACAAGTCTCCCTTGCGCAAACATGGTAACAGACACGCGCGTGTTCACAAAACACAAGTTTCACAAGCGCAAACATAGTATCAGACACGTGCACATTCACACAACATAAGTTCCACTTGCGCAAACAGTAACAGACACGCGCGCATTCACACAACATATGTCTCCCTTGCGCAAACATAGTAACAGACACGCACGCATTCACAAAACATAAGTCTCCTTTGCGCAAACATAGTAACAGACATGCACGCATTCACACGACATAAGTCTCCTTTGCGCAAACATGGTAACAGACACGCGCGCGTTCACACAACACTAGTTTCCTTTGCGCAAACATGGTAACAGACACGCGCGTTCACAAAAGTCTCCCTTGCGCAAACATAGTAACAGACA
This sequence comes from Palaemon carinicauda, assembly GCF_036898095.1. NCBI lineage: Eukaryota > Metazoa > Arthropoda > Malacostraca > Decapoda > Palaemonidae > Palaemon > Palaemon carinicauda. The sequence continues at coordinate 109,972,353 of NC_090725.1, read as the reverse complement.
CGCACTTGTAAAGGAATGAAAATCAACAATATAATAACTTATCCATCAGAAAATTGGAGCCTTACTAAAGCCTCAGAACACAAAAAGGTATGGAAAGAATAATAATGTGAATAACACTAACAGACAGAAAAAAAAGCCAAATGGATAAGAGATCAAACTAAAGTAGAAGATACTCTAACAACTTATAAGAAAAATTGAAATGGATATAGGTAGGACATATAATGAGAATGAAAATTAACAGATTAACATTAAATATAACAGAATAGGTCCCTATAGATTGCAAAAGAAGCAGGGGAAAGAAGAGAGGACGATGGATTGAAGATCTAAGAAAGTTTGCGGGTGTGGATCGCATAGAAAGACCATAAACAGACGCGAATGGAAGGACATGTCTGAGGCTTTCTTCTGCAGTGGACAAGCAACGACTGATGATGATGATGATCTATATAAGACATAAAAAAATAATAAAAAAAAAAATCTAATAATTAAAAAGAAAAACAAAAATTAATACCTCCGCCAATGAAGTTGGAAGGAGGTTATGTTTTACCCCCCGGGGTGTGAGGTTATTTGTGTGTGCGTGTTTGTGAACACTTTCCTGGCCACAATTTTAATCGTAGAGTGATGAAACTTGCAGGGATTAACTTTTATATAAAAAGCTGGAAATTATCAAATTTTGGAAGGTCAAGGTCAAAGGTCAAGGTCACGGTCAGGCAAAATTTCCAATTCACGCAATCAGCCATAACTTTGGACATAGTTGTCACAGAGACTTCAAAACTTGGTTCAGATTTGAATGTTATGAAAATCCACGCAAATTATTACATGTTAAGGTCGAAGGTCAAGGTCAAGAAATATGCTGCCGTAGTGGAGGTCTGCGCTCAACTGAATGGCCCTCTATTTTTGCCTTGTTCTCAAGGAAAAAAATTGTGAACTTATAAGAATTCTTTAATTAATAAAAACAATAATGTTACGAATAATAAAAAAAATAAAAGTACAGTATACAAGCATATAAAGCGATATATTAAAAATTATTAAAAATTAAAAAATTGTTGCAAAAATATTAAAAGCTGATTAAGAAAAAACTAGAGAAAGCCTTAAGAAGTTCAAACTTGCGACGAATGTTTATATTTTGAAATGGCTGAAATAAGTCTCTCTTCGTAGTTTATATATGGCAGATATATCTAAATGTTATTACTGATCTTAAGATATTTTATATTCATTATTTGAAATATAATTTATTTCCCCCCCCCTCACTTGGCTATTTTTTCACTGTTGGTGATCTGGGGTTAAGAGCATCCTGCTTTTCCAGCTAAGGTTGTAGCTTAGCTAATAATAATAATAATAATAATAATAATAATAATAATAATAATAATAATAATAACATCTAGAACTAAAATAATTACCTGCTCTCCTACTCTCCAAAATAAATGCTAAAAAGGGTATTTAAATATATATAATTTGTATCAATAAAAACAAAATTTATTTACTTTTCTCACTTGGCAATTATATCCTGTTGGAGCCCTTGGGCTTAAAGTATCCTGCTTTTCCAGCTAAAGCTGTAGTTTAGCTTATACTACTACTACTACTGCTAATAATAATAAACATAATAATAATAATAACAATAATAATAATAATAATAATAACTACAACTGCTCTGCAAAAAGAAAAAAAAAAGAGAAAACTCGTATTAAAATATCTATAATTTCTATCACAAAGAAAAACTCTAGCTACTAAAAACACAAGAGGCGGTGACCACAAAGTTAAACACCACGAATTAAACATAATCAAATGTTTACACTCGAATTTAAAGGAAAAGAAATAAACACCACCAAAGAGTGTTTTCCGGTTCGATACACGACTTAATCGGGGCGCTATGCACTGAGCTATGTTTTCAGTGATCGGCTCTCGAAGTGTAAGACGGTTAGAACATGTCTTGTACTTGTTCCTCTATATCTTAAACACTGCTGAGGTCTCCTATCTAATGTTAGACAAGCTATGAAAATTATATCACCTGAAAATGAAACAGACTCCAATAGATTTAGTAGTTTTGAGAGCAAAGCTCTCAGAAGGATATTGGGAGTTAAATGGCAGGACAGGATTAATATTATTATTGTCAATTTTACTTGCTAAGCTACAACCTCAGTTGGAAGAGCAGGATGCTATAACCCCGGGGGCTACAACAGGGAAAATTGCCCAATGAGGAAAGGAAACAAGGAAAATTAAAATATTTTAAGAACACTATTAACATTAAAATAAATATC
>NC_090725.1:109955098-109965098 GCF_036898095.1 Palaemon carinicauda | reverse complement strand
TTCATACTAGGGTTGTAGCTTAGCGAGTAATAATAATAATGATAATGATAATAATAATAAAAAATAACAATAATAATAATAATAATAATAATAATAATAATAATAATACGTTAAAAGTAAGAATGAAATTAAATAAATTAATAATAATAATAAATAATAATAATAATAATAATAATAATAATAATAATAATAGCATCCATGTCCTACAAGGATGATATTATTTATTGTGCAATTCTAAAACATTAATATATGGCCAAGTGGTACAGTACTTAGCTGACGATTTCATGGATAAAGAATTATCATCAGCTGGGTAAGGAAACAGGGTATGTGGCCAGCCACCTAACCCTTAAAAGATATCCATATATTACATAGGAAAAAAGTCTTAGGAATAATATTTTTTAATCTAAACCTCTCAATAACATTCATACCGTAAACTAAAAAAAAATGAAATTTTAATTCGAAATTCTCAATGAAATAACATACTGTTATCAGTCGTATTTCAGTAAAATACAGGAGACTGTAATTTTACCCTACTTTGATATTATCTTTCACGGGTTGGTGACCGAAATATCACCCCTTATAGTAAATATATCCGTTTTCAAAACGGTAAAAATCCTGGTAACATTTATTCAAGGATTTTTACCGGTTTTATTACGGCAAATTTTCCACAGTGTACTTCCGTATTTCAGTAAAATACAGGCGACGGTAATTTTTACCTGACTTTGTGCCCATATCATCACGTTTTTACGTCAATATATCCATTTTCTAACCAGTAAATGCAGGGCAACATTTATTCCAGAATTTTTACCGATTTTTACGGTAAATTTTTACCAGTGTACTTTAAAGAGACAAAATTCTATATGTAGACGAGAGTGAAAAAATTCCATGTTTTAAAACGGTAAATATCCTTGTAACATTTATTCCATGATTTTTACCGTTTTTTTAAAGGCAAATTTTTAGGAGTGTACTTTAAAGAGACAAAATCCTATAGCAGACATGAGAAAAAATTATGACTCCCCCCCTTGCCCAGTTTCTTTGTGTCCCTTTTGGGCACTGACTTTCTTACTCAATACTTCCCTAACAGTGACCCAGGGTTGCCAAGATTTATAAAAGGCCAACCCATTAGTAGGAAAAGGCCAAATATATGGTATTTAAGGTCCGCCTTTTTTCATGATATTACTAATGGCCAACCAATTTTTATAAAGGCCAAATTTGAGGTCTTCTGGCCTGGAAAAAGGCCAATCTGGCAACCCTGCCTAACACCATAAAACTCTGACCCCTGGGCGTTCAAAGACACGTTTAAGACTTCCTGGCGGTTCAATAAAGTAATCCAGGGCAGAGGAAACGGACCCTTCAGTTGACGACTATGTAGAGAGAATGATAACTTCTGGGTAAACTTTATTCCCCTTAAATGTTTAATGGCCACTCATGAATGGCAGAGGCAAGGGACACTGACCTTGCCCTATCAAGCAGGACAATGCCCAAGAGACTAACCATATATATGATCAGCACCCAAGCCCCCTCTCCACCCAAGCTAGGACCAAGGAGGGCCAAGCAATGGCTGCTGAAGACTCAGCAGATAGACCTATAGGCTCCCCCTAACAACCCATCTTTAGCTCACAAGGATGGTGAGGTTGCAGCGACCAGAAGAACTAACGAGTTTGAGCGGGACTCGAACTCCAGTCTGGCAAGGACGCTACCACCAGTCCACCACAACTCACCGCAATTTTATAGTTCTAAATGGATCTTTCGAAAATGGATCTTTCAAAATCTTACAAAATCCTCTAAGGTGGTTTTAGGGAAATTAATCTTTCGTATATATTCTACATTTTACTCTTTTGAAACCAGGAGAGATAATTCAACGTAGTAAAAAGGCCAAGAGTTTCAAAACGGAAAATTATAAAAAATAAACGAAATGTTAGAACCCAGGATTTTATATATGCAGCAAAAACTCAATTTATGTACGAGTAAAAAAAAGGCTTATGAACAATACCTATGCTTCAGTTAGATTTTCATCACAACCTTTTTGCCGAGGTTCAATTCAAATGTACAAATGTACATTTGATGTACTTGATGTACAAATTCAAGTCATGCAAACATTTGAAATAACCGTTTACAGGAAATAGATTCCTACCTGCGATATAACTGTTCTTTAGTGACTTCCAATTTTTTTTTTCTTTGAGAAAAAAATATATCTATACTAATGAAACATCTTTAATCCTCCCAAGAAGTTGAACCCATAGGTACCAAACGAGGGGGGGGGGGGGGAAATAGGTTTGAGCAGTAAACAACTTTTTTTTTTAACTTAAATAAAATATATATATATCTATACTAATAAAACATTTCTAATCTTCCCGAATAAGTCGAACTCACACGTACCCAAAGGGGAAAAAATATGTTTGAGCAGTAAACAGCTTTTTTGAAACAGAAACATTGATCTTCCTACAAAATTGAAATCCCTAACAGCTACCAATGCAGTGACTTATAAAACCATATATTATAACCAAGTGGTAAAAAACTGTATATAAAATCAATCATTTTCTTAATCCCCCCAAGAAGTCGAACCCACAGGTACCAAATGGGAAAAAAATATGTTTTTGAACAGAAAAAAATTGATCTTCCTAAAAAAAATTTGAAAATCCCAGACAGCTATTCATGTACCGACATATAAAACCATTTACTATAACCAAGTGATAAAAATATATAAAATCAATCCTTTTTTTTTAATTATTGTTATATTAGAACCTTACTTTGACACCCTTTAACAAACAGTGCAACAAGTTAAAGAATCCAAGCGCCCCGGAAGACCTGAATGGTGGGAGGGTCACATCGTTAAAAAAAAAAAAAAAAAAAAAAAGTCCTCAGGAGATTTATAACTGTCGGGTACCAGGAGGTGTGTGTGCGTGTGTGTGTATATGTCCTAACTCGTGACCACCAGACAGCCTTCTCCTTTGGAAATACACACACACGCAACAAGACACGAAACTCGTGGTTTCTCCTCAGTTGGTGGTGTCTGTGTCTCCATCCTGCAGGACCCAAAAACCCAACAAGTCCTAGGTAACCCCAACCCTTTACCAGCCTACCAGCGACTGAATACTACTCTACCAGCACCTTAAAACCCTTATGGGTTGGGTGAGTGGCGTTAATAAAAGACTAAAAACTATTCCGGTGGATTTATTACACATATAAAAGAAAATACGGTCTTGATTTTTCGTGATAAATTTTCATGATAAATTGTCAGGATAAATTTTCAACATGTTAACGGCGGACTCTAGTTTATTTTTCATAAATCATATATAAAAAGTATATATATATACATATATATATATATATATATATATATATGTGTGTGTGTGTGTGTGTGTGTGTGTAATGTGAAACTTTAAAACTATAAATACATAGTTACCAAATAACGTACAGATTCAACGATATTAAGGAAGACTTACCTGAAAAGAAAGAAAAAAAATATTAGTTTATGATTACCAATATTATATATACTGTATATGTATATACATATATATAACTGAATACGTAACATATACAAACAAACACACATATTTATATATATACATACATATATATATATACATACATATATATATATATATATATATATATATATATATATATATATATATATATATATATATATGTAATCCCTTTCTGAGTGTGGATAACTTAAGCTGGCGAAAGGGTTTGCATATCACCATGATCAGCAAAGCTGTATTAGTAAGGGCCACCCATACTAGGTTGGACTGCTATGAGAGATCAGACTAAAGCCTCCCACGATCACTAATCCGCAGTAGCCAGCATGATGAAAATCGGCTAAACCCAAGACATAGGGATAAGTATGAGGCCTTTGTCCTGCAGTGTACCAGAAATGGCTGCATTTGCTATTGTTGTTGTATATATGTACCTCACACCATTATCATTATTACTTGCTAAGCTACAACCCTAGTTGGAAAAGCAGGATGCTATAAGCCCAGGGGCTACAACAAGGAAACTAGCTCAGTGAAGGAAAGAAACAAGGATAAATAAAATATTTCAAGAGCAGTAACAACATTAAAATAAATATTTCCTATATACCCTATAAAAAATTAACAAAACACGAAGAGAAATAAGATAGAATAGCGTGCCCGAGTGTACCCTGAAGCAAGAAAACTCTAATCCAAGACAGTGGAGGGACCGAAACCTAGTGAGAGGTGAAGTGAGAGGTAAAGTTACTGTCAATCAAGCCAAACATAGTCATAAAAGAAGTTGGGATCTATTCAACACTCACAAAGAGGAGATATTACCTAAGGAGGTTGCAATACTTTCAAATAGGTTCCTCCCAACTAACAGCCTTTCATTAGCTCTACGCCTTCTAAGTAAACATGAAGGAAATCAACACACAAACATAATAAAAATAAATTTCTATCATACATTGTAGTAGAAAAAAGTGGTTGTGTTTTAATTCCCATCATAATTGGTAAGAAAAGAAAGGTAAGTCGAATGAAAATCTATCTAACTCGCCGCTTTCTCGATGACTTGGAAAAAATGCCAAGAAAATCTACAAGTTCAATAGATATATATATAATATATATATATATATATATATATATATATATATATATATATATATATATATATATATATATATATATATATATAAAAGATATATATATATATATATATAGAGAGAGAGAGAGAGAGAGAGAGAGAGAGAGAGAGAGAGAGAGAGAGAGAGAGAGAGAGAAGATATTTATTGTAATGTTCTTAAGATATTTTATTTCTCCGGGTTTCCTTTCCTCACTGGGCTATTTTCCCTGTTGGAGCCCCTGGGCTTATAGCATCCTGCTTATGCACCTAGGGTTGTAGCTTAGCAATTAATAATAATAATATATATATATATATATATATATATATATATATATAAAATATAAATGTAAAAATATTCCTGAAAGCTTAGCAAAAATACTTAATAACTGACGATGGCATTATGATTTTTTGCAATATAGTATCACAAAAAAGAAATCAAAGTTCGAGATGACTTTGTGAATATAATGTAATTCATATGAAATTGAGAGATGCAAGTAGAATTCCTGATAAAATATAAATGAGCATGATTAAATAACATTCAACAAAACAAGAGTCTAGTCTTGAGCTGACCTACTCATATAAAAAAGTACACTCATGAACTTTGGATGTTAATGCACTGAAATGGATGTGATTTTGTTTAAAACTTCTTCCACAGTAGGGCGGTTACCAAACGATTTAGATACCAAGTGTACAAGAGACCGTGTCTGGCCGTAAGGAACAGGCAATCTATAACAACAACAACAACAACAGCAACAACAACAATACATATTCCGTTCGCATCAGCTGTCTTCCTTCTATTGATCTTGAGCCCAACCTCCTAAGATATTTCATGCATACTGGTAAGCAAGCATTAAAAATCCTGTGGTGTTCTTCTAATAAGGACAGCGTCATCAGCATACTCTAGGTCAGCTAATTTCCTATAACTAATCCAGTCCCATCCTTCTTCACAATCTCCAACTGTTCTATGCATTAAAAAATCCATGATTCGGATAAACAACATAGGTGACAACACATTCCCTCGGACTACTCCACTGTTCGCTGGAAATTCATTTGATAGGACTCCACTAACATTAACTTTGCACTTACTATGCTCAAGCACTCTGGTAAACAAGGTTTGCAAGCCCTAAACGAAAGATCAATTGTTGCATAATCAGAAATCAGCTAAAAATTATATTTAGCAATGATTCTAAATATTGGATTGTGAAAGATTCATCCCATTATTAACAGCTGAAAAAACCCTTATATTTATACTTTTTACAATAATGCTTATCGGAAGAATTTTGATACTTATCAAACTCTAAAAGAAATATTATCATATCGACAATATGAGAAAAATCGCCTCCAAACCAAATAAAAAAAAAAAATTATTTCAATGACAGCGACATTCAGGAATTATCTAATATATCTCTTTAAACATACAATACAATGAACGGATTAAAAAGAGAAAAAGAAAAAACAAGGCTCTTACCGATAAAATATAAAATTGGTCAAATTACTAATCAAAACAATTATGTAAATTATAATCAGAGAAAAGAATGGTTCATGACAAATCCTCCATCAACACAAAGAAATTAAACTGTCTACATTGGAGTCCCAAAGCAATGAAATTGGATTGTGAAAAATGGCTGAATTAAAAATGACTCCTCAATATAGTCTGAAGACTCCACTTGGTAGGAGTCAAAGGTAATCAAATTGGTTGGAATTCGAATAAAACCAGCAGTGAGACTTGAATTGGATCACATATGCTACAACATTAACAGTAAGGGGGTTGCGGTGGCCGATGTGATAACGTCCGTGACTGGATGGTTTGTGAGAGCCTATAAGTCTATCTAATGAGTCATCAGCAGCCATTGCCTGACACTCCTTGATCCTAGCTTGGGTGGAGAGGGGGCTTGGGCGCTGATCATATGCATATATGGTCAGTCTTTACGGCATTGTCCTGCTTAATAGGGCAATGTCACTGTCCCTTGCCTCTATGTCCAAGCAGTTTTACATATCAGGAAGATCCATGAGTCCCTTCACACGCTGGCCGTTCGGAAAAATTTCCGATCAATAGTGATTTACAAGCCGTGCGTGCACTACTAATTCGCGCGGTTGCAGAGTAGCAGCTTATAAAACGTGCTTTTTTTGGCCCTACGGTTTTGTCTGCGTGTATTACAAATCAACGAAGATTAATGTGTCCCTCCAAACGCCAAGCGGAAGAATATTTCGAGCGGTAGTGATTTACTACCCATGTGCACTGCTAATCCGCATGGTTCCTAAGTATAAGCATGCTCTTTCAGTTGTCCGGTTTTGTCCGCGCGGATTAAAAATCAATGGAGATCAATGTAGCCTTTCACAAGGAGCTCGGAAGAATCTTCCGAGCGGTAGTGATTTACTAGCCGCGCGTGCACTACTCATTCTCGCAGCTCCGGAGTAGCGGCTTATAAAACATGCTCTCTTTTGATCGTACGATTTTGTCCGCGTGTATTACAAATCAACGAAGATTAATGTGTCCCTTCAAACGCCGCTTGGAAGAATCTTCCAAGTGGTAGTGATTTACTACCCGCATGCCCTGCTAATACGCACGGTTCCTGAGTAGCGGCTTATAAAACATGCTCTTTCAGTTATCCGGTTTTGTCCGCGCGGATTAAAAATCAATGGAGATCAATGTAGCCTTTCACAAGGAGCTCGGAAAAATCTTCCGAGCGGTAGTTATTTACTAGCCGAGCGGCACTACTAATCCGCGCGGTACTAGTGTAGCAGTTTACATATACATGGACCTTCGGCTGCACGGTTTTGTCCACCCGGATTAGAAATCAATGAAGATCATATTGTTCCTTCAAACTCCGAAAAATATTCCGAGCGGTAGTAATTCACCAGCCGCGTGCACTGCTAATCACAGCGGTTCTAGTGTAGCGGCTTATGAAACATGCACCTACAGCTATATTATATTGTGCAATAATGTACATTGCAAACTGGATGACCTGCCTCAAGACTTTGAAGGAGCCTTCGAGGCATATCATGACATACTGGAACAAAAATGCTCTGAGCGACAGACCAATTTTTTTTATTATACCATAAAAGACAATCTTTGAAAACATTACACGATTTATATAATTCTCCAACTTAAAGAAATTGTGTCAGTGATAAATTTCTTTTGACTTCTTGTTATAAGAGCTTTAATTTTAGAGCCTTTTCTCAATGTGAAGTATTTTTACATTCAAGAGTTATAACTTGCATGTTGAACTAGACATTACTGGAGGTGATGTGCCCGCGTAGATTTTGTTGAATTTTCTGAGGTGATCATCACGATTTTAGAAGTTAAGACAGGAATCTTCTCATAAGAACAACAACAACAACAACAACAATAATAATAAAATTAATAATAATAATAATAATAATAATGACAACAACACTAAAAACAATAATAATAATGTTAATAACAATAACAATAATAATGATGATAATAATAATAATAATAATAATAATAATAATAATAATAATATTAATAAAAATAATAACAATAATAATAATTTTAGTAATAATCACATTAACTCATATACATACTTTGAAAATAAACTTTTACTAATATGATAAATATGACGAAATGTTTCACTGGCATCTGATCATTCTAAATAGCCTAAACATGGTTAATCCTTGTAAAATCTACTACAATATGTACCAAGACTCAAAGAACATGTAATTGAATAAAACCTCTCAAAACGCAAAGGCCGAAGTGTTTACTGTTTATTGCATTTTGCTCAGAAACATATTCTTATTATATTGTTTTTTTTTTTCACTGAGCTATTTTATCTGTTGAAGCCCCTGCTTTACCAATTAGGGTTGTAGCTTAGTAATAATAATAATAATAATAATAATAATAATAATAATAATAATAATAATAATAATAATGAAATCTGAAAAATGAACATATCAAGACCCTTTTAAAAATACCCTCTTATTAGAAGACCGATTAAAAAAAATTAGTAATAATAATAATAATAATAATAATAATAATAATAATAATAATATACAATTCATTCAAGACGAAAAGATATTGCAAAATACATCATCTTCGGAACAGTGCGTTATTCTCATGTTCAACCTATGCTGATCTTCAGGATAACTGTAATTTCATTAACATTTAACAGAATATAGCATAGTACACTACAGCAAAAACACAGTATAGCAAAAGTACTCTTGCCAAAAAAGATTGGTAAGACCAACGTAAATTACACATAGTGCCACATTCAATTAAGATATTTTTGCATACTCGGCGAGTTTACATTAATTAGTGTCAAGTCATGATCATAATGCAAGGCCATCGCTTATCAACACAATCAAAGTAACAAGAGAATTCACATGAATGTTGACTTCGTCAAGAATAATGTCAAATACAAGAGATTCCCAATGATACAGTACAATATTTTCATATCACCATCATTCTCATAACTAGTCATTACAATCATTGTCATTTAAAAATATTAATATCTCCCATCCTTGCACTGTCACCCAAAACCCCGAACCATCATTATCATCCGTCATTGGCACCATTATCATCACAATATATTATTATCTTCTCCCCCTCCAATGTCCCCCCAAACACCGAACCATCATTATCATCGGCCATTATCATCACAATATATTAATATATCCCATCCTTCCCCTGTCACCCCAAACCCTGAATCATCATCATCATCATCACAGACCATTTTCATCATAATATATTAATATCTCTCCTTCCATATCAACCGCAACCCTGAATGATCATCACCATCATCATCATCATCATCACCTCCCATTACTCATTACCATTAAAGGTAGTGGGTTGGCCAGGGCACCAGCCACCTGTTGAGATACTACCGCTAGAGAGTTATTGGGTCACACAGTACTTCATAGGATCCTTCTCTCTCGTTACGGCTCATTTTCCCTTTGCCTACACATACACCAAATAGTCTGGCCTATTCTTTACTGATTCTCCTCTGTCCTCATACACCTGACAACATTGAGATTACTAAACAATTCTTCTTCACCCAAGGGGTTAACTACTATACTGTAATTGTCCACTGGCTACTTTCCTTTTGGTAAGGGTAGAAGAGACTCTGTAACTAAGGTAAGCAGCTCTTTCAGAAGGACACTCCAAAATCAAACCATTGTTCTCTAGTCTTGGGTAGTGTCATAGCCCCTGTACCATGGTCTTCCGTTGTCTTGGATTGGAGTTCTCTTGCTTGAGGGTACAATCGGGCACACTGTTCTATCTTATTTCTCTTCCTCTTATTATGTTAAAAGTTTTTATAATTTATATATGAAATATTTATATTAATTGTTGATACTGTTCTTGAAATATTTCATTTTAATTGTTAATTAATTCTCTTATTTCCTTGCTTCCTTTCCTCACTGGGCTATTTTTCCCTATTGGAGCCCTTTGGCTTATAGCATC
>NC_090725.1:109947598-109950098 GCF_036898095.1 Palaemon carinicauda | reverse complement strand
ACATACGTAGCTCGTGGTCTCTTCTTAAGAAGCAAATCATGAATGGGTACCCCAATAATAGTACAGTAATCCATCATAATCTGAAGGGAGATTTGGGGGAGGGAAGGGGGGTCCTAAGGATGGGGGAAGGGGAGGGGGTTCAGGATTCGTGTGTGAAACGCAAAGGGGGGCAATTTCACCTGGATTTGCCTTTTCATCAAGTCTCGATCCTACACGCCTATTGTCGTTCTAGTTCTATCTCCCCTGGTACTTCTTTGACGTCAATTTCCTATTGGAGTAGTTTTAAGTCTTACCATTTATATATTTTTTTTAATTTTGGTCCTGTGGCCCCAGCGCCAGGCCCAGGGAGGACATTCAGTGTAGGGGTGTAAGATGATACATTTTAGGAATTTTGGTCTTGTGGCCCAGCGCCAGGCCCAGGGAGGACATTCAGTGTAGAGATGAAATGAGGATGAGACCTCGCAATTGCACTTGAAGTAAAACAAGGAACTGACATGACCAATTATATCATTCTCTCAAAAGTAAGCTTTGTTTCTACATTATATCTTATAAATTGTATATTATTATTATTATTATTATTATTACTACTATTATTATTATTATTATTATTATTATTATTATTACTTGCTAAACTACAACCGTAGAAGGAAATTCAGGATGCTATAAGCCCGGAAGCCCCAATAGGGAAAATAGCCCAGTGAGGAAAGGAAATAGGAAAAATAAAATATTTTAAGAATAGTAACAACATTAAAAAAATATTTCCTATATAAACTATAAAAACTTTAACAACACCAGAGGAAGAGAAATGAGATAGAATAGTGAGCACGAGTGTATCTTCAAGCAAGAGAACTCTAGCCCAAGACAGTGGAAGACCATGGTACAGAGGGTATGGCCCTACCCAAGACTAGACTTGTCTATTCGGTATAAACATAAAAACATACCTTTCTTCTATGTATTTTAGCTATTCAAACCAATATTTAGAAAAAGTTAATACCACACATTAGCCATGAAGAAAGACCTTAAATATCTTTATAGGGTACCAAAACAACTTTCTAATATACCTTTAGGTTTCATACATAAAAAATATCTTACGTCTGTGTATTTTGGTTATTCAAACCAATATTCAATAAACCGTAATAGCTATGAATAAAGACCTAACGTATTTTTATTGGGTACCAAAACAACTTTCACATATACCTTTAGAAATAACATGTACAATACCTGTAGAAATAGCAGAGATTAGACAGAAATATGAGAACTAATATTGTACGTTGGGTTAAGGTGAAGATGATTACATTAGATTTCAATTTAATAATAGTTATTGAAAGTTGTTGGAGTCTGAGGATAATAATAAGCCGACTGACCAACCTCTCTGGTTCTCTTATGGCCCTACTAATATGGATTGCTAACATGGTCAAACTTTTCATATTTTTCAGTCTCTCTAACACTTGTTACCTCCGCCTACGGAGTTGGAAGGAGGTTATGTTTTCGCCCCTGTGTGTGTGTTTGTTAGTGAACAGATTCCGGGCCACAATTCTAATCGTAGAGTAATGAACTTGCAGGGATTAACTGCTTTGTAAAAAGCTGGAAATTATTAACTTTTAGAAGGTCAATGTCAAAGGTCAAGGTCACGATCAAGCAAAATATACAATTCACGTAATCAGCCACACGTTTGGACATCGTTGTCACAGAGACTTCAAAATTGGTTCATAATTCAGTGTATGAAAATCCACGTCAATTAATACATGTTAAGGTCAAAGGGCAAGGTCGAGCAAAATGTCAAGAAATAAGCTGCCGCAGCCGATGTCTGCGCTCTACTGTGTACCCCTCTAGTTATTGAACGTTTTCAACTTAGAAATTACAGAATCAGAGCTTTCGGAATCAATTAATATTAAACGAAATGCTTCAGAGGACACCACTGATTCCTTAAATACAGATAATCGTGAACATTTCTTTTATAAACGTATTTAAAGGTTTTAAACGTCGCTCATGAAGGGCAGAGGCCGGGGACAGTGGCAATGTCTTAGAGACTGACTATATACAGTATATACTGTATATAGGATCAGCTTCCAAGCTCTCTCTCCACCCAGGTTAGGACCAGGGAGGTCCAAGCAATGGCCGCATATAACTGAGTAGACCTATAAACTCCCCCCCACACCCCCACCATCCATACCTCACATGAATAGTGAGGTTGAAGACACTTCAAGAAACTATCTCGTTTGAGCTAGTCTCGAACCCCAGTGCAGCAGATCACCAGGCAGGAACGTTTCCAATAGGCTCCCTCAAAAATCTAAAAAGCTGCTATTCAACACAGTTTTTTTGTCAAAAGACCCATGGGGAAATTCTTTTTATAATAAGTACTTCTGCCCTAGCCAGCATTCGAACCTTAACGCAGAGTTGAAATGAAGGTAACAGTTGACAAAGACCACCCGGCTCTCAAGAGCGATAAGAGTTGTTGCTGACTCTGGTGTGTGTGTGTGCGTGTATATATATATATATA
>NC_090725.1:109929823-109937323 GCF_036898095.1 Palaemon carinicauda | reverse complement strand
ATGTGAAATATTTTTTCTAATATTGTTACTCTTCTTAAAATATTTTATTTTAATTACTTCTCTTATTTCCTTATTTCCTTTCCTCAATGGGCTATTTTCCTTGTTAGAGCCCCTGGGCTTATAGCATCCTGCGTTTCCCACTAGGGTTGTAACTTGGCAAGTAATAATAATAATAATAATAATAATAATAATAATAATAATAAAAATAAATAAATAGTAACAATAATAATAATACCTTTGTTACAAATACTACTACTACTGCTACTACTACTACTACTAATAATAATAATAATGATGATAATAATAACAATAATAATAATAATAATAATAATACAATAATAATAATAATAATAATAATAATACAATAATAATAATAAGAATAACAACAATAATAATAATAACAATTATAATAATAATAATAATTATTATAAAAATAACAATAATAATATCTTTGTTTACCTCCATCACTTTCTACTCTGATTGCCAAAGAATCACTGACATTCAAGTGCTTGTAAAACTCCTACATGCAAGCAGGCGAGATAAACCAATTTATTGACAATGGGCGTCTTGTACATCATGTTAAAACTGACATTATCCCACAACGTCAGTCGGCTGACGTAACTTTAGTGGTTTAACCAACTAACGAGAAAGGTGACAATGAATATTTTCTTCGAGCTGGTCGCTATTATTGAAGCTCAGTTGAGACTCGTCTCGAACTGTCGACCTAGCTACGTCATGACTCCTCGCTGCTGGGAGCAAGGGCGATGGTGGCTAGTACAACACACAAACATATGCTACCGGGGTCTCTGGGCGATGTCAGGCAGGGCAGCCGGTCGGTCGGGACTACGGTCCACCCAAAAAGCCAGAAGCAAAGTCCTTCAAAAGAAGGCAACCGTCTTACCCACATACGCTACCGGGGTCTAGGCGATGTCAGGCAGGGCAGCCAGCCGGTCAGGATTACGGTTCACCCAAAAAGCCAGAAGCAAAGTCCTTCAAAAGAAGGCAACCGTGTTACCCACATACGCTACTGCAGTCTAGGCGATGTCAGGCAGGGCAGCCAGCCGGTCAGGACTATGGTCCACCCCAAAAGCAAGAAGCAAAGTCCTTCAAAAAAAAGGCAACCGTGTTACCCACATACGCTACCGCAATTTAGGCGATGTCAGGCAGGGCAGCCAGCCAGTCGGGACTATGGTCCACCCCAAAAGCCAGAAGCAAAGTCCTTCAAAAGAAGGCAACCGTGTTACCCACATACACTACCGCAGTCTAGGCGATGTCAGGCAGGGCAGCCAGCCGGTGGGGACTACGGTCCACCCCAAAAGCCAGAAGCAAAGTCCTTCAAAATAAGGCAACCGTGTTACCCGATACGAAATGGGAAAAATGCACGCTAATAGTAGAAGAAGAATTGAGACTACTTGTTTGGACTACCTTATGTCAGGATGATAGAAAAATAAAAATCTATCAATCAATCAGATGAAACATCATTAGTCTTTATGCATCTTCATAAATAGAGACCAGCTTCAAGAATATTCATTTTTGGCTATTATTATTATTATTATTATTATTATCTCCACAACAACTCTAGTTGGAAAATCAGGATGCTATAAGGCCAAGGGCTCCAACAAAGAAAATAGACCGGTGACGAAGGGAAGAATTTTTCGGTTACCTTAAGTGTTGTCAGGTATATAAGGAAAGAGGCAGAATGTGTAAAGAATAGGCCAGACTATTCGGTATACGAGTAGGCAAAAAAAAAAAAAAATAGCCGTAACCAGATATCCTATACAGTACTCTCTGGCAAGTCAAAGAACCCAATAACTCTAGCGGTAGTATCTTAATTTCTGGAGCTTACAATAATCCAAGCAATTTTGGAAAAATAAAAATTTAAGAAACAGGTAAACATTATAATAGGTATGCAGTTTATTCTAACAGTCAAATCTTCTCCACCATGATGCTCAATACTACATAGTATTCTAGAAGTTTTATTCCAGCTCTGATCAGGTTGTGGAATGATCTTCCTCATCAGGAAGTTGAATCGGTGGCACTTCAGAAGTTCAAATGTGCAGCAAATGTTTACATGAAGAACAGGTTGACATAAGTCTCTTTTTATAGTCTATATATGAAATATCTCTTGCTTGAGGGTACACTCAGGCATACTTTTCTATCTTATTTCTCTTCCTCTTGTTTTGTTAAAGGTTTTATAGTTCATATAAGATATTCATTTCAATGTTGTTGCTTTTCTTAACATATTTTATTTTTCCTTGTTTCCTTTCCTCACTGAGCTACTTTCTCTGTTGGAGCCCCTCGGATTATAGCATCCTTCTTTTCCAACAAGGGTTGTAGCTTAACAAGAGGTAATAATAATAATAATAATAATAATAATAATAATAATAATAATAATAATAATAATAATGTTGTTATTGTTCTTAAAATATTTTTCTTTCTTTTTTGTAATCGCCCATTACTTCTCTTATAGTTTATTTATTTCCTTATTACCTTTCCTCACTGGGCTAAATTTTTCCCTATTGGAACCCATGGACTTATAGCATCCTGCTTTTCCAACTAGGGTTGTAGCTTAACTAGTAATAATAATAATAATAATAATAATAATAATAATATTTTTATTATTATTCTTTAAATTTTTCTTTTTTTTAAATTATCCATTACTTCTCTTGTAGTTTATTTATTTCCTAATTTCATTTCCTCACAGGGCTAATTTTCGCTGTTGGAGCCCTTGGGCTTATAGCACCCTGCTTTTCCACCTAGGGTTATAGCTTAACAAGGTAATAATAATAATAATAATAATAATAACAATAATAATAATACTAATAACAATAATAATATTGTTGTTACTGTTCATAAAATATTTCTTTTTTCCAATTGTCCATTACTCCTCTTTTAGTTTATTTATTTCCTAATGACCTTTCCCCACTGGGTTAATTTTCCCGATTGGAGCCCCTGGGCTTATAGCATCCTGCTTTTCCAACTAGGGTTATAGCTTAACTGGTAATAATAATAATAATAATAATAATAATAATAATAATAATAATAATAATGCTGTTACTGCTCCTAAACTTTACATTTTTCTAATTGTCCATTGCATCTCTTTTAGTTTATTTCCTAATTTCATTTTCTCACTGGGCTAATTTTCCTAGTTGGAGCGCTTGGGCTTATAGCATCCAGCTTTTCCAACAAGGGTTATAGCTTATTAATAATAACATCGCCCAAAGCTAAGCCATCAATAACAATTACCCTTCACGTCCCTATAACTCTTAACGGGAGAGACAAGAACCTTTATATAAACAGTCAGTTTATTAGTGGGTGATGACGGGTACAAACTGGAAGGGCATACATTACTCCAAGATGTATGACGCTGATCGCTCGCGAGGAATTCATGGCCTTATTAGGGTAATATCTTCTATTGATCATAATTAATGCTTCGAAATATGTTTTTGCAGTTTTCAGGAATTAATGGATTTTAAAAGGATTTATATAAACCTTAGTGTATACGACCCGTCAAAAATTATGGCTAAATATTTAGATAGATATGGACACACACTCCCAGAGAGAGAGAGAGAGAGAGAGAGAGAGAGAGAGAGAGAGAGAGAGAGAGAATCACCTGCTCTTTATTAAATAAGCCAGATGGTATGTATTCAATAAAATATTCTCCCTGGTACAACAATCATTGAAACATGATGTATTAGGTTTTATTCAAATGATTACTACAAAGATTAAAATTCACCAAATAATCTAATGGTAAACACCACGTTATAAGAATGAAAAATTGGCCACTAATGCTGGATACTTCGAAAAAAAAGGAAGTCGAAGACATATATATATTAAAAAAAAGAGGTAAGAATATTAAAATGGACCCAAAATATAGTGGATGGGAAAAAGGAGTGAATGAGAGAGTTATGAATGAGGATAATACAAAGATTTTGGGGGAAAAAATAAAAGTAAAAAATATGGTGGAAGCCTGAGGGAAAAAAATGGCTATGAGGTAGTTGAAGATGGGGAATACAATACAAAGGAATATTTGGGAAGAAGAATAATAGAAGGAAGTAAAAATTAATACAGAGATTTGGGAAGAATAATAATAAAAATAAGTAAAAATATGGTGAAAAACCAAGGAAGAAAAAGGGAAAAGAGGATGATAAGGAAGAGAAGTATAATACAAAAGAAGATTTGGGAAGAAGAATAATAGAAGGAAGTTAAAATTAATACAGAGATTTGGGAAGAATAATAATAAAAATAAGTAAAAATATGGTGAAAGGCCAGGAAAGACAAAGGGCAAAGAGGAAGATAAGGAAGGGAAGTATAATACAAAAGAAGATTTGGGAAGAAGAATGATAGAAGGAAGTAAAATTAATGTGGAAGGCCAACGAAGAAAAGGGGACATGAAGAAAGTAAGGATGAGGAACACAATACAAGGGAAGATTTGGAAGAAGAATAATATAAAGAAGTAAAAATGTGGTGGAAGGCCAAGGAAGAAAAAAGGGCATGAAGAAGTAAAGGATGGGATTGGGAAGAATGATAATAACAGAAGTAAAAA
Source organism: Palaemon carinicauda (assembly GCF_036898095.1). Taxonomy (NCBI): domain Eukaryota; kingdom Metazoa; phylum Arthropoda; class Malacostraca; order Decapoda; family Palaemonidae; genus Palaemon; species Palaemon carinicauda. Next base: position 109,932,777 of record NC_090725.1, on the reverse strand, counting down.
TATGGTGGAAGGTCAAGGAAGAAAAAGGGGCGTGAGGAATTAAGCTTGAGGTAGTTAATACGTAGACTTGGGAAGAAGAATAATAGAAGTAAAAATATGGTGAAAGGCCAAGGAAGAAAAAGGGGCATGAGGAAGATAAGGATGAGAAGTATTTGGGAAGAAGAATAATAGAAGGATGTAAAAATTAATACAAAGATTTGGGAAGAAGAATAATAGAAGGAAGTAAAATTAATGTGGAAGGCCAACGAAGAAAAGGGGACATGAAGAAGTTAAGGATGAGGAACACAATACAAGGTAAGATTTGGAAGAATAATAGGAAGTAAAAATATGGTAGAAGGCCAAGGAAGAAAAGGGGACATGAGGAAGATAAGGATGAGGAGTATAATACAAAAGAAGATTTGGGAAGAAGAGTAATAGAAGGAAGTAAAAATATGGAGGAAGGCCAAGGAAGAAAAAGGGTTATGAGAAAATTAAGGATGAGGAGTATAATACAAAGGAAGATTTGGGAAGAAGAATAGCCGAAGGAAGTAAACTGACAGCGTCTTGTGTTCCAGTTGTTTGCATCCCCATTACATCAGTCCATGGTTCGACTTGATCTGCATAAGAAATTAGGGGTCCTTCGGAATCCGTCAGGATTTTTTTTTTTTTTTTTTTTTTTGTTATCTCCTGAATGCGCTTAATGAGGCATCGATTGTCTGCAACGACTGCTAGACAAGAGGGACTTTCAGCATCCAAACACACAGACATACACACACACGGACATCTTGCTCTGGTGGATCCAGGTGTGATGTCATCGGTGGGTTGATGTCCAAAGCTGCAACTGGGAGACCTTGAAAGGGTAGGGAAACGAGAGAGGAGAAGTATAGGAAAATGGTGAGGAGGGAACCTAGGAAATTTGGAAACAAGGAGGAAAGAATGGAAGATGGTGAAGAACAATAAAAATAAAAGGAAACTGTTTAGTTGCTGAAGGATAAGCTTTGTAATATAGGACTTTAAGTCATAGTAAATGAAGAAAATGTTTTTATATCATAATCACTAATAGCAAGGAGGCTGAAAAGTTCGATAATCTAGTTAAGGAGTCATACCATTGAAACTAATTAAAGTACATTATTGAAGTAAAATCTCTTTCTAAGAGGTGATACCTTAACACAGTGCAAGGTTTTGCGTATCGCCATGATCAGCAAAGCTGTACTAGTAATCATCAGGCAGAGACGTCTATGGGCTTCCCCAAACCCTCCATCCTTTACTCAGAAGGATAATGAGGTTGCAGACACTAAAGGAACTAACGAGTTTGAGCACTCGAACCCCAGTCTGGTGATCATCAAGCAGAGACGTTATTGTATTAAGGTAAAATACACCATCTTACATATACAGCTCCCCCAAACCCCTCATCCTTATCTCACAAGGATAATGAGGTTGCAGACACCAAAGGAACTAGGGAATTGGAGTAAGACTCGAATCCCAGTCTGGCAATCACCAGGCACAGACGTTACCGCATAGGCCACCACAACCATCTATTCATTGATATAGTTTTACACAGAACATCTCTCTAAAGACATCCTCAAATATAGGTAGGGGTCCCATACGTTATTAAGGTAAATTGCGTAAATATTTTATAGCCTTCCAAAACGTAAGATTTTATAGCCTTCCAGAACGTAAGATTTTATAGCCTTCCAGAACGTCAGATTTTAGAGCCTTCCAGAACGTAAGATTTTATAGCCTTCCAGAACGTCAGATTTTATAGCCTTCCACAACGTAATATTCTATAGCCATCCAGAACGTAAGAGCCTTCCAGAACGTAAGATTTGATAGCCTTCCAGAACGTAAGAGCCTTCCAGAACGTAAAATTGTATAGCCTTCCAGAACGTTCGTAAGAGCCTTCCAGAACGTAAGATTTGATGGCCTTCCGGAACGTAAAGAGACTCAACAATGACAAGTTGACAACCACTGGATTTCTCAGCTAGAAATTCCCTTCCTTTTCCAGGTGAGCTGGAACAACATAAACCTTTTACCCAACCACTTGAACCTTAAGCTAAACACCATCAAGAAGCAGAGGATTCCTGGAAATCTCAGGTCCCGATGGAAAAGCACGAAGAATCGCTTCCAGTGGCTTTTGAAAAGAACTTTGCAGTTTGGAAGCCATTTTGAGTCTTAGGATACAATTTCAATATGGCGATAATACATTATACCTTCCAGGGAAATTAGAAATAAGTCCTTAGCAAAAATGAAATTACTATGAATCAACGGGAACAAGAATAAACTAGTTTGCGGTCTCAATTAAAACTAAGTCCCTAGCAAAAATAAAATTGATATGCATCAATGTTAAAGTCTTTTGCAAAAATCAAATTACTATGAATAAAGGTTAAAGTACTTAACAAAAACAATTACTGTGAATCAAGGTTAAAGTATTTAACAAAAAAAAATTACTATGAATCAAGGTTAAAGTAATTAACAAAAACAATTACTATGAATCAAGGTTAAAGTACTTAACAAAAACAATTACTGTGAATCAAGGTTAAAGTATTTAACAAAAAAAAATTACTATGAATCAAGGTTAAAGTAATTAACAAAAACAATTACTATGAATCAAGGTTAAAGTACTTAACAAAAAACAATTACTATGAATCAAGGTTAAAGTACTTAACAAAAGCAATTACTGTGAATCAAGGTTAAAGTACTTAACAAAAAAAAAAATTACTATGAATCAAGGTTAAAGTACTTAACAAAAAACAATTACTATGAATCAAGGTTAAAGTACTTAACAAAAACAATTACTATGAATCAAGGTTAAAGTACTTAACAAAGGAAATTACTACAAGTCAAGGTTAGAGTACTTTAAAAAAGATTACTATGAATCAAAGTTAAAGTCCTTAGCAAAAATAAAATTACTATGAATCAAGAGAAACAGTGATTAACTATTTCCTGGTTTTCATTAAAACTAAGATTTCAGCAAA
>NC_090725.1:109924823-109927323 GCF_036898095.1 Palaemon carinicauda | reverse complement strand
TATATATATATATATATATATATATATGTATATATATATATATATATATATATATGTATGCATATATATACACATCATTTTATATGTATAAATATATTATATATATACTATATATAATATATATGCATATATATATAAATATATATATCTAAATATATATATATATATATATATATATATACATATATATATATATATATATATATATATAAATATAAATATATATATATATATATATATATAGTTATAAAGTATATATATATACATATTTATGCATATATATATATATATATATATATATATATATGCATATATATTATATATAGTATATATATAATATATCTACACATATATAATTATGTATATAAGTGTATATATAAATATATATATATATATATACATATGTATATATATATATATATATATATATATATATATATTCAAATAGGCCATATATATTTTTGATACATTAATGTCTGGATTCTCTTAACGACCTCGGGATCAGAGCCCCAGGCGAAATCACACAAAGACAAGAGCTTGTGACCGGCCGGGAATCGAACCCTGGTCGGCAAGTTTGTATAGACAGTGACTAAACCACTTGGCCACGAAGAAAGATAAAAGAATCCAGACATTAATGTATCAAAAATATATATGGCTTATTTGAATATGAAAAACACGTCTAAATGTGCAAAATTTATCATATATATATATATATATATATATATATATATATATATATATATATATATATATATATATAAAATCATGTTATCGACAACAGTCAAGACTTAAGTTTGGACAATGGAAAGCACCAAAAACCGTATTTTAACCTTTCAAACGCACCAAGTATACGTTCTTGAAGATATAATTCCTTTCACATAACACCAACAATTGCATTTAACCACTACTCATAAACATCTTTATCTCACAAACGCCTTTCCACAGACAAACGCTGATTCTAACTACCCCTTTTCATGCTCAGCTGGGCTTTATAGACACGGAAACTAATAAAAATTGTAATCTCCGTCTACACTATCGTTACTCAATGGCCTAAAGCGGGGTTTACACTGTCGAACTGTTCGATGAACGGTTTGTCGAACGCAGTTCAAACAAAAAAGTTTTTGAAGTGATGTTCGAACGTGTGATCAGGGTATATAGTTGTCGAACTGTCCGTTGAACGGTTTGTCGAACGCGGTTCAAACAAACAAGTGTTTAAAGTGATGTTCGAACGTGTGATCGGGGTATTTAGTTGTCAAACTGTCCGTCGAACGGTTTGTCGAACGTGGTTCAAACAAACAAGTTGTTGAAGTGATTTCGAACGTGTGATTGGTGTATTTAGTTGTCGAACTGTTCGTCGAACGGTCAGACAAGTGTTTGAAGTGATGTTCGAACGTGTAACCTGGGTATTTGGTTGTCGAACACGTTCGTCGAACGGTTCGAAGAGAATCTGTTCTCGACTAATTCTTGTGGGCGGGGCTTCATTGTCCACTACCCTTGTGCGTTTGTGGCTGACTCCACCTCTTCAAGCCGTTTGACAAGCAGGTACGACAACCGGGTTCGACAACTAGGTTCGACCATGTAAACCCCGCTTAAGTATAAACTTCAACCAACAGCAAGGCTCTTTCGTCATCACCACTTGATTCTAACTTTGTTCTTTTCTGCCTTTATTATTTTCCTGAATGATCATTGCTTTTTATCTACAAAAATCTAAAAATAATCCTGCCTTTCCATTTATTGTAGTAAAACGATTTTACTAGAAAAACAGCAAACATATTCAACTAGAAGGGTACTCAGTAGAGCACAGACCTCAGCCGCAGCTTACTCTTCCACCTTAACCTTAACCTTTGACCTTAACATGTATTAATTGGAGTGGATTTTCCTACACTCAAATATAAACCAAGTTTGAAATCTCTGTGACAATGATGTTCAGATTTAAGGCTGATTACGTGAATTGGACATTTTGCTTGACCGCAACCTTGACCTTCAAAAATTTAATCATTTCCAGCTTTTTTTTTTATTTATCAAGGAAATTCCGAGCTGGATAACGAATAGCCTTCATATGTAGTACCATTGTTCTCTAGTTTTGGGTAGTGCCATAGCCTTCCACGGTCTTGGGTTAATTTCCCTTTTTATAGTTTATATGAGAAGGATCCCATTTTAAGTTGTTAATGTTCTTGAATTATTTAACTTTGATTGTTTATTTCTTTCATTGTCTATTTGTTTCCTTTCCGCACTGGGCTATTTTTCCCTACTGGACCCCTTAGGCTTGTAGTCTCTTGGTTTTCCAACTAGGGTTATAGCCTAGCTTGTGATAATAATAATAATAATAATAATGATAATAATAATAATAATAATAGTGATAATAATAATAATAATAATAATAATAATAATAATAATAATAATGTCACAAAAATAGCAATAATAATAATAATAATAATAATAATAATAATAATAATAATCACAAAAATAGTAATAATAATAATAATAATAATAATAATAA
>NC_090725.1:109897323-109914823 GCF_036898095.1 Palaemon carinicauda | reverse complement strand
AAATATTTAAGAAAAAATTCTATTTTTACAAAAAAAAAAAAATCTTATTCACAAAAAAATTTGAAGAAAATATTCTAAAACTAATAAAAACATTCTATTAAAAAAAGCTATTAATATTATAGAAAATATTCTAAATGTTAAAATCACCATAAATATTTGAAGAATAATCCGAACACCATATAAATACATCTGTATTCCAATTCTTAGACTGAAAAAATCTATAATTTCTTCACAAAAATAATAAAAAAAGGAAAATAAACAATAAACAAAATAACATATTAAAAACCTATTTTGAAAACCTAAGACTTGGTGACCTTTATTAGGAAATAATTCAACCTAGAGTCAATGCCTTAAGAATAAAATATGTATTTCCTACATAAAAATAACATTCAACCAGAGAAAAAAAAAATAAACAAAATGATATTAAAATGTATAAAATTCCTAAGAAGCTCATTTCTAAAGACTAAAAATCTATAATTTATTCATATATATAAGAATAATTTCTTCGCAAAAATAAGAGTAATTTCTTCACAAAAACATTTGTAATTTCTACCCATAAACAATAGTAATTTCTTCATAAAAAATAAGAGTATTTTTTTCACACAAAAATTTGCAATTTCTACACATACACAATAGTAATTTCTTCATAAAAATAAGAGTAATATCTTCACAAAAATGAGAGTAATTTCTTCATAAAAAGAAGAGTAATTTCTTCGTAAAAACATTTGTAATTTCTACACATATAACAGTAATTTCTTCTCAAAAAGAATTTCTTCAAAAAAAAAAAATTTAATTTCTTCACAAAAATAAGGGGTGACTGTTTTCACAAATAAAAAAAAGAAGTCATTTCTTCACAAAAAAAAAGAAGTAATTTCTTCACAAAAAAAAAAAAAATTGCAATTTCTTCACAAAAATATGGGGTAACTTCTTCCCAAAAATAAGAGTAATTTCTTTGCAAAAACCAGTATAATTTCATCACAAAAAGAAAAAATTTCTTCAAAAAAAAAAAAACATTTGTTATTTCTACATATCAACAATAGTAATTTCTTTACAAAAGTAATAGTAATTTCTTCACAAAAATGAGAATAATTCCCTCACAAATATACAACAAAACAAAAGGAAAAAATAATGAAGTAACGAGTGTGTGTCAATAGACGAGAGATTGTTAATGGTCTCGTCACGACATCTTCAATTTTATCATGATCTCTCGTCTGTTCCCCCTTGACACACACTTGTTCACGCCCTTCGAGTCTCACAAACACACACACACAAACAAAAACACAGCACATAAACAAACGCCTATGCCAACGCTGCGAAGAGCTATTACTAAAACTGAACGCCATTTCTGTCTTTTACTTTTATCTGGAGGACAAAACTAGGGTCTCTTGGTTTGACAATTACGAGTTAACAGGTTGGACTACCATAGTACGTATAGGAGATCTGTGTTCTTAACCTTTTACTGGATTGACATTGTTGAAAGTTTTTGTTTGATATATATATATATATATATATATATATATATATATATATATATATATATATATATATATATATATATATATATTGTAGAATGGTTCTAGCAAAACTTTAATGGCAACGTTATTTATATATATATATATATATATATATATATATATATATATATATATATATATAATATATATATATATATATATATATATATATATATATATAATTATATATATATATTTAGATATATATATTTACATATATATATATACTATATGTATTTATGTATATATGCACGTATATATATACATATATATATATATATATATATATATATATATATATATATATATATAATATACACAGTACATATATATGTGTGTGTACTGTGTATGCGTAAATGTATGTGTATGTATATATATACACACACACTGATAACCACAAGGAAAAAGGTCGTATATATATATATATATATATATATATATATATATATATATATATATATATATATCCTGCAGTGCTGTGTACGTACCGTATGTTTATTCACACTAACGAATTTCATTTTTCTCGACAATATTTTAAAAACAATAAAATTCTTAAACAATTCTTTCAAAGTAAACCCTCAAAATGAAAAAAAAAATCGTAAAATACTTTCAAACAAAACCCAAGAAATAAATAAGCAGTTCAGCAAGACGGGCTTAAGTAACCATGATTCATGCCTTGCAAAACTGCTGTAGCACAAGCAAACATTTGATTAATCACCTCTTCGAATAAGACTTTACATTTTATAAACATCGGAATGCCCTGGGGCAAGAGATCCCATTAACGCAGTCAATTGTTTATTTATATTTACTTCTTTTTGCTGTTGCAGGGACCTATTAAGATGAACGAAGTATAGTCTTAGGCAAGACAGGTCTGTTTGAGTCAGATTTGACTTATGGGGATGGTAAATTCCCCTTTAGATGGTCAGATTTGGCTTATGGGGATGGTAATTCCCCTTTATATAGTCAGATGTGACTTATGTGGCTGGTAAATCCACCTTTAAATAGTCAGATTTGACTTATGGGGATAGTAAATCCCCCTTTAAATAGTCAAACTTGACTTATGTGGATAGTATATCCCCCTTTAAATAGTCAGATGTGACTTATGTGGATGGTAAATCCACCTTTAAATAGTCAGATTTGACTTATGTGGATGGCAAATCCCCCTTTAAATAGTCAGATTTGACTTATGGGGATAGTAAATCCCCCCTTTAAAGTCAGATTTGACTAATGGGGATGGTAAATCCCCCTTTAAATAGTCAGATTTGACTTATGGGGATAGTAAATCCCCATTTAAATAGTCAGACTTTACTTATGGGATAGTAAATTCCCCTTTAAATAGTCATATCTGACTTATGGAGATGGTAAATCCCCCTTTAAAGTCAGATTTAACTTATAGGGATAGTAAATCCCCCTTTAAATAGTCAAATTTGACTTATGGGGATAGTAAATCCTCCTTTAAATAGTCATAATAACTAGAGGGACACTAGGAACAATAAGTCTTTGGAAAGGAATCTAGAGAAAGTAGGAGCCGATATAGCTCCAGGACTTGTGCAGAGGAGAGTGCTGCTTGACACAGCACATCTAGCAAAGAAAGTGATGGATTCCTAAGGAAACTACAGTCCTTGGAGACTGTGATTAGATAATAATAATAATAATAATTATAATAATAATAATAATAATAATAATAATAAAATAAAAATAATAATAATAATAATAATAATAATAATAATAATAACTTGAGGGGCACTCAGTAGAACGCTGACCTCCGCCGCGACAGCTTATTTCTCGACCTGTACCTTGACCTTAGAACTTGACACTTATTAATTTAGAAGTCTCTGTGACATCGATGTCCAAACTTATTATTACTGAATACGTGAATTAGACATTATGCTTGACAGTAACCTTGATCTTTGGCCTTGACCTAACACAATTTAATCATTTTCAGACTTTTATATAACAATTAATCCCTGTAAGTTTCATCATTCTGGGATTAAAAAAGGCCAAGAAGCTGTTCACAAACAAACACATATACAGGGGCGAAAACCTAACCTCCTTCCAACTTCGTTGGCGGAGGTAACAAAATAAGATACCTGATCACTCTTAATGGCAGTATTCTCTTCGTTTAGATTCGACACAGAGAAAATTGCCATAATTTCTGTCACTGATTCACTGACGTCATGACTTTCTCATTAACCTCGTCAAGCAAGTTATTTGCTGATGGTGCAAAGATTTTTATGGAAGTAAAGAACATCGAAGATAGAAACATTCTACAAGATCTGCTGAAACTTCAGGAATGGAATAGGAAGTGGTTACTGGAGTTCAATGAATCAAAATGTAAAGTAATGCACATTATAAAGAACAATCCAGAATTTGACTATTTCATGAATAGATCCCAATTAGAAGAAACCTTGTTAGAGAGATACGGTACCCTGACACTTGCACAACTTTTTGCCACGAATTTGTCGTGGCAAGTCGTGACATCTTGTGGCACGAACTGGAGGATAAAAAAAAAAAAAAAAATTACCTCAGAATCACAGCTGACCTGTCCACATTGACACGAACTGGCACGACGAGTTCACGACGAGTTTGCGTATACTGTAGTTTGCGCACTTCCCGTATCGTCCCAACGAGTTCACGAACAGTTTGCGCATAGTTCACGACCCGGTCACGAAATTTTGTCGTGACCAAAATTTTGAACATTTCAAAATTCTCGTCACGATATACCACAATGTCACAACGGGTTTACGAACACTTCACGTCAGTTCACAACGAGTTTACGCCAGTTCACGATGAGTTCACGCCAGTTCACGACGAGTTCACGCCAGTTCACGACTCGAGTCGTGACAATGCGTGCCACAAATTCGTGCAAGTGTCAGCCTGGCTATACCTAGTTGTTTTCGTTACACCAGCTTTGAAACCAACCTGTCATGTTCGTAAAGTTGCTGCCAGAGCTAATTCTATGTTAGGAAGAATCAAACAAATTTAAACAAGTTTAAAGGTTTAAAGACCACTCATGAATGGCAGAGGCAAGGGACACTGACATTGCCCTATCAAGCAGGACAATGCCCTAGAGAGTGACCATATATCAATATGATCAGTGCCCAAGGCGCCTCTCCACCCAAGCTAGGACCCAGGAGGGAGAGGCAATGGCTGCTGATTACTCAGCATGTAGACCTATAGGCTCCCCCAAACCTCACCCACCCTGATTAGCTCACAAGGATGGTGAAGTTGCAGCGAGCAAAGGAACTAACGAGTTTGAGCGGGACTTGAACCCCAGTCTAGCAATCACCATGCAAGGACGCTACCACCAGGCTTCCAGATTTAGCACTGAGACAATTACTATAATTTCTAACACTGATTCGCTGACGTCATCACATCCATTGCCCAATTGCGTAAGTTACGCACATGATTTTCTACTACGGAGTATTGACATAATGCTTGCGTAGCGGCGTATTTTTTCTTTTCTTTCTTTTTTTTCTTTTTTTTTCTTTTACCTCTTCTTGTATGTGTGCTTTTCCTTAGCCATCTACACAGTTTACCGCGAGTAAGCTGTATTACCTTACGCAATTTACGCGCGTAATTATATAGTTTACGCACCTAGTCACGCAATTCTGTTTACATACCAACTAGTACATCAGTTGATATGTTTAGCCAATAAAAGACCTCGACTCAATAATAAAAAAAAAAGTGTAAAAGAAAAGCAAATATTTTCCGCAAAATGTTAACAGTAAAAGAACAAAGTTTACTTAGCTTCACTCATGAATGACCATGACATTTACAAAGTAACGATATTATGAATAACTAATAAGTTATACAAGGCATTCATTCTCAATAAATTACATTTGCTCTTTAGTCAAGAAATTATGCCGAAAATAATTTGACGGAGACTCAGGCAAACAACAACCACCCGTTGATATACTACCACTAGAGAGTTATTGGGTCCTTTGACAGGCTAGATAGGACAACGTTCAACCCTTCTGTTAGTTACAGCTGAATTTCCCTATGCTTACGTATACACCGAATAAGCTAGCCTATTCTTTACACATTCTCCCCTGTCCTCATACGCCTGACAACAATGAGTTTACCAAACAATTCTTCTTCACCCAAGGGGTTACTGTACTGTAATTGTTCAGTGGCTACTTTCTCCTTGGTAAGGGTAGAAGAGACTCTATCTATGGTGAGCAGCTCTTCTAGGGGGACACTCCAATAAAAAAAATACTGTTCTCTAGTCTTGATTAGTGCCATACTCTCTGTACCATGGTCTTCCGCTGTCTTAGGTTAAAGTTCTCTTGCTTGAGGGTACACTCAGGCACATTATTCAGTTTACTTATTTCCTGGGCTATTTTCCCTGTTGGAAGCCTTGAGCTTATGGCATCATATATATACATACATACATACATATATATATATATATATATATATATATATATATATATATATAAATATATATATACATATATATATAATGAATATATTTATACATATACATGTATATATAAGCATGTAAATTTCTATAAGATATATATATATATATATATATATATATATATATACATATATATATATATATATATATATATATATATATAAATATATATATATATATATATGTATATATATATATATATATATATATATATAGATACATACATACATATATATATAAATATATATATACATATATATATATATATATAATTAATATATTTATACATATACATGTATATATAAGCATGTAAATTTCTATAAGATATATATATATATATATATGTATATATATATATATATATATATATATATATATATATATATATAGATACATACATACATACATACTTATACACACATAAACGTAATTTATATGTAAATCATTATACAGTATATATAGCATATATATACAGCATATATACATTATATATAGCATATATATACAGCATATATACAGTATATATAGCATATATATACAGCATATATACACTATATAATATCAGTTTCCACTTGCCTCCGTTGTAACTAGCCAGTTCCATCCTGGGCCACTTATCACGGGGTACAAGACTTAATCCCCTCAAAGCTCAGAAGCTTGAACCGGCCTTTCCTGAGATCATGCAACGTTAAATAGTAACTGAACACTTTCGAGACTTTATTCAATGGAATAAATAAGTCTTAAGAACATAAAGCCTTCGTAGAAAGACTGGATTTCGTCGATGTATTCTTAATTCATTCTGTCGATTTAGTTTTTTTTATTATAACAGTTGCTTGCAGGCAATAAATTCCGTGCGGATGTACAGTTGGATACATAAGTGCCTGGTAAACCTCATTCATTTTGAATGTACAGTTGGATACAGGAGTCCCTGGTACACCTCATTCATTTTACTGGTAACAGTTGCTTGCAGGCAATAAATTCCATGCAAATGTACAGTTGGCTACAGGAGTCCCCGTTACACCTCATTCATTTTACTGGTAACAGTTGCTTGCAGGCAATAAATTTTGTGCGGATGTACAGTTGGGTACAGGAGTGCCTGGTACACCTCATTCATTTTACTGGTAACAGTTGCTTGCAGGCAATAAATTCCGTGCGGATGTATAATTGGATACATGAGTGCCTGGTACACCTCATTCATTTTACTGGTAACAGTTGCTAGCAGGCAATAAATTCCGTGCGAATGTACAGTTGGATACAGGAGTCCCAGGTACAACCCATTTAGAAGAATAGCACCCTGTGATATCCTTACTTCGCTGCTACTAACCAAACAGATAGCGCAGGGAGAGATTGTACAGCACGTGTTTCATACACGCTCGTACACTCTAACGGTTTTGATGTTTATCTTATAACTCGCTCTTCCCTGCACTGTTAATAGATCACCAGTGTTATCATCCTAGCAGAAGGTAAAATACTTGAATTTTTGTGACCTTCTTCCTCGTAAGTCGCTGTATATAAACTCGATGATTGTATAATAAAGATTAGTTGCATTAACCCTGCTTCTCAATTATAACCTAACTGGCACCTCGCACAAGATGGTGGACGGGACAAAACACAGTAACCATCCATGCAGTAAGGGTGTGGCTGGGTGCACTTCTTCAGAGCGAGGTATACCAGGAATTCCTGAGCCCAACTGTACATATCTGATACAATTACATTGGCAAATACCAACGGATAGAAGTGTAACAAGCATTACGTATATATGATCCCTCAGTCCTCAGCGTATTTTGATAAGTCTATCTACAAGGATTAAATTACAAACTGCAAATCAATTCATGTTAATTTATCAATATAAATTTACAATTTCGGATTTCAAAATCTATTTTCTTATAGAGAGGAGTTCTTATAGGGTTGTGGTGGCCTATTGAAAGCGTCCCAGTCTAGCAATCTGCTGAACTGGGCTTCGAGACCCGCTCAAGTTCGATAGTTTTTTGTAGTGTCTGAAAACCCACCATCCTTGTGAGCTAGGGATGAGGGGCTTAGGAGAGTTTCTAGATCTACCTGTCGAGTCAATAGCAGTCATTGCCTGGCACTCCTAGGTCCTAGTTTGGGTGAAGAGGAGGCTTGGGCGCTGATCATATGGATATATGGTCAGTCTCTAAAGGGATTGTCTTACTAGGGCATTGTCACTGTCCCTTGCCTCTACCATTCATGAGCTGCTTTTAAAAGAAAAGGGCTCTCACATTTTTTTCTTAAGAGAATAGAGAGGACTTCTAATACACCAAGGGCTTTCTATTTTCATTTTCTAAAGTAATATAGAGGACTTTCTTTATTCAGCAAGGTATTTCAAACGTATTTTATCAAAGGAATAAAGAGAATTTCTTGTACAGCAATTCATTGAATTTCCATCACTGGTCACTAACTTGGCAATTTGGAGAGGTACCAAAATGAATGTTTTCTCCTACTTTGGCCAAGTTTCATTCCGCTACATCTCCAGGCAGAGACAAATCCATTCGAAACCTCATATTCCTAATGTAACTAATAAAACATCTTCTAAATTTCAGGTTCTGATTTAGACAATTCAAGATTACTAACCTGTTATGAAGCTTTGAAAAAGGCAATTGAAAAATGAGCCGTAACCAGAAAGGGGTATGCAATGTAGTACTAGCTGTTCAGTTAAAGGATCTAATAACTCTTTAGCGGTTTAAATATCAGTATGCTAATATGAAGCATTGAAAAGGGCAAGCGAAAAATGAGACGTAACCAGAGAGAGGGATCCAATGTAGTACTGTCTGGCCAGTAAAATGATCCAATAACTCTTTAGCGATTTAAATATCAGTATGCTGTTATGAAGCATTGAAAAAGGCAAGAGAAAAATTAGCCGTGCCCAGAGAGAGGGATACAATGTAGTACTGCCTTGCCAGTCAAAGGATCCAATAACTCTTTAGCGGTTTTAATATCATTATGCTCTTATGAACTATTGTAAAAGGCAAAGGAAAATGAGCCGTAACCAGAAAGATGGATCCAATGTAGTACTGTGAGGTTTAAATATCAGTATGCTGTTATGAAGCATTTAATAAGATAAAGGAAAAAAGAGCCATAACCAGAGAGAGGGATACAATTTAGTACTCTCTGGCTAGTCAAAGGATCCAACTCTTTAGCGGTTTAAATATCAGTATGCTGTTATGAAGCATTTAAAAATATAAAAGAAAAAGAGCCGTAACCAGAGAGAGGGATACAATGTAGTACCGTATGGCCAGTCAAAGGATCCAAAACCTCTCTAGCGGTTTAAATATCAGTATGATGTTATGTTATCACATGTATATAATAATAATAATAATAATAATAATAATAATCTACATTTCAAGAAACTGATAAATATACTCAAAATTCTTAGATTTAGAAACTCTCTCTCTCTCTCTCTCTCTCTCTCTCTCTCTCTCTCTCTCTCTCTCTCTCTCTCTCTCTCTCTCCAACATCGAAGACGTAAGAGGGGTCAAACATGTCTCGCTGGCAAACCCACACCTCGTAATTTACGATTCTCTCTCTCTCTCTCTCTCTCTCTCTCTCTCTCTCTCTCTCTCTGAGTCTTTAAGGCTACATGTATTTCTCTCTCGTTTTCTCCCTCTCGATATTCTTAAAAAGAACATAATGATCGAAATTATAATCTCTAATTTCTTATCCTAAAAAGGAAACAGAAGTTCAATAAATTCTTATCAAGTGAACTCTTGCCATGAGTCCTTTAATAACTTAAAACTAGAATACATCAACAACAAACACAACAACAACAAATGCAGCCGTATCTAGTCTACTGCAGGACAAAGGCCTCATATATGTCCTTATTCATGTCTGGGGTTAGGCCAGTTTTCATCACCACGCTCGCCAGTGCAGATTGGTGACGGTGGAAGATTTTCGTCTGATAGCTCACAGTAAACCAAGCTAGTGTGGGTGGCCCTGGCTAGTACAGCTTCACTGATCATGGTGATACACAAACCCTTTAGAATACAGGAAAAAAAGTTCTTGAAAATAACTAGAGGGGTACTCAGTAGACCGCAAACCTCCGCTGCGGCAGCTTATTTCTCAACTTTTTCTTGACCTTGACCTTTGACCTTAACATGTATTAATCGGCGTGGATTTTCATACTCTCAAATATGAACCAAATTTGAAGTTTCCGTGAAAACGATGTCAAAGCTTTGGCTGATTACGTAGATTGGACATTTTGCATGACCGTGACCCTAACCTTTGACCTTGACCAGCAAAAATTTAATCATCTCCAGCTTTTTACATAAAAATTAATCCCTGCAAATTTCATTACTTTACGATTAATATAGTGGCCAGGAAGCTAAACACAAAAAACACACAAACAGGTGGTAAAACATAACCTCCTTCCAGCTTTGTTGGCGGAAGTAATTATATTGCGTTATGTTCTACGCATTTGGAAGCGTAATCTAATAACCTTTGATGCCTGGGCAGTATATTGGAATCCAAATCTCCCTTTCTTTCCCACACAGTCCATATGGAATTCGTCCAACATCTACCTCTCCCTTCACAAGGTCAGGATCGGGAGAAAGCTCTATTAAATAACTACTGAATTAACTTACTATAGCAGCCTACATTAAGACACACCAGAGCCCTCTTATCAGAATATCAAACCTAATCTCCAGAGTAATTATTATTATTATTATTATTATTATTATTATTATTATAAGCTAAGTTACAGCCCTACTTGGAAAAGCAGGATGCTATAAACCCAAGGGCTCCAACAGAGAAAAATAGCCCAATGAGGAAAGGAAATAAGGAAATAAATAAGCAACCAGAGAAGTATTCAACAAATAAAATAAAAAATTTCAAGAACAGTAAAAACATAAACAGGAGGAAGAGAAATAAGATAGAATAGTATGCCAGAGTGTAACATCAACCAAGAGAACTCTAACCCAAGACAGTGGAAGACAATGGTACAGAGACTATATATATATATATATATATATATATATATATATATATATATATATATATATATATATATATATATGGTATTTGTTTATAAAAACCACGCTCTTCATATACTGCTAAATTATTCAAAGCTATTGTTTCCTCTATTACTTTTCACAATTGAAAAAAAATCGCCACAAGGAAAACAAGATAAAATTATATATAAAAATAAAATCTATAGAATTATATATATATAAAAAAAATACCTTGGATTCCTCATTAAGCGACCTGGAGCTGACGTAGTCAACATAATCAACCAAACAGAAGTTCGTGATGCCAGAGTACATTTGACATATATCCAAAATATACACTAAATTAAAAATGGATTAATTACTCAAAGGTGTCACTATTTGTGAATTGTATATTTTAAGGACACTTTTGAGTAATTAATCCATATTGAATTCAGCTTAAATTGTGAATATATATCAAATGTATGATGGCATCACGAACTAGTGTTTGGTTGACTATGTTAACGATGTCAGTTCCAGGTCGTTTAGTGAGGAAACCTGGCTAGTTTTTTTTTTTCTTATAATTCTATAGTTTTATTTTATAACTTTAACTTGTTTCCCATGTGGCGAATTGTTTTAAATTATGAAAAAGTAATAGAGGAAAACAATAGCTTTGCATAACTTGGCAGTATATGGAGAGCATGGTGACTTAGTGGTAGTGTCGCTGTCATACAAGTATCCTGGACTAGGGTTCGAAAACCGGCCGGTCAGATGCTATAGTCTTCGAGAGATTTCGTCTGGGGCTCTGATCCTGAGGTCGGTAAGAGAATCCAGACTTTAATGTATTAATATATTTGGCTTACTTGAAATATGAAAAACACGTTTAAATGTGTAAAATTTATAATATATATATATATATATATATATATATATATATGTGTGTGTGTGTGTGTGTATGTATGTATGTATGTATGTATATATATATATATATATATATATATATATATATATATATATATATACTTGGCAGTATATGGAGAGCATGGTGACTTAGTGGTAGTGTCGCTGTCATACAAGTATCCTGGACTAGGGTTCGAAAACCGGCCGGTCAGATGCTATAGTCTTCAAGAGATTTCGTCAGGGGCTCTGATCCTGAGGTCGGTAAGAGAATCCAGACTTTAATGTATTAATATATTTGGCTTACTTGAAATATGAAAAACACGTTTAAATGTGTAAAATTTATATATATATATATATATATATATATATATATATATATATATATATATATATATATATATATAGTCATCATCATCATCTCCTCCTACGCCTATTGACGCAAAGGGGCTCTGTTAGATTTCGCCAGTCGTCTCTCTCTTGAGTTTTTAATTCAATACCTCATCATCTCCTCCTTCGCGCTTTACAGTCCTAAGCCACGTAGGCCTGGGTCTTCCAATATATATTATTATTATTATCATTACTTACTAAGCTACAACCCTAGTTGGAAAAGCAGGATGCTATAAGCCCAGGGCCCCAACAGGGAAAATAGCTCAGTGAGGAAAGGAAAAACGGAAAAATAAAATATTTTAAGAATAGCAACACCATAAAAATAATTATTTCCTATATAAACAATAAAAATTATGGCAAAACAAGAAAGAGAGAAATTAGATGGAATAATGTGCCCGAGTGTACCCTCAAGCAAGAGAACTCTAAACCAAGACAGTGGAAGACCATGGTGTAGACACTATATATATATATATATATATATATATATATATATATATATATATATATATATATATATGTGTGTGTGTGTGTGTGTGTGTGTGAGTATGTGTGTAAGACAGGTATGTATGTATGTTTGTAAGGATGGTGCTTCTTGGCATAATGACGATGCCTTTAGGGTCTGAATGGGGGGGGGGGGTTAAGAGAGAAGTAGGGGTGAGCGACGAACTGTTGTTAAGTGATGGGAGAGCACCGCCTTCAGCACTCACAAATCTATATAAATAATGGTCGACTGCTGGGCCTTGTCTTAGGTAACGATGGTTGTAAATAATTATGAGGTAAGGGGACGTTGGTGTCTACCAAAATTATAGGGTGTGATGGGTGGCCTCTTAGGCTGGCTGACAGGGTGGCCCTTTTTTCTATCTTCTTTTTCATGTTTTTTTTATTTTTAGTTTTAATGGGGATATTTTTTTCTTTTAATAGGAGATACCTAGGTGCTTTGAGTCTCTTTTAAGTACGACATTTAGATCCCTTTTTTTCTAAACTGCTGATGTAATAATCTTTAGGAGTTTTCAAGTAGGAATTTTAGATCTAAGAATTTCTTTTTTTTCTAAACTACTGAGGTAATAATCTTGAGAATTTTTTAAGTTGGATTTTTAGATCGATGGATTTATTTTTTCTAAACTGCTGAGGTACTTCTTTCCTATTTCTTAGTTTTTCTTATCTTATATTCTTCTTTTTCATATTTTTAATTTTTGCTTTTATTTGTATTTTTATTCTTTTATTTCTATATCTATTTGCTTTATGCTGAGTTTTTTTAATGTCTTGGGTTAGAGTTCTCTTGCTTGAGGATACACTCAGGCACACTATTCTTTTCTATTTCTCTTCCTCTTTTTTTTTTATTTTTATATTTAATATATGACATATTCATTTTAATGTTGTTACTGTTCTTAAAATATTTCATATTAATTGTTAATTAATTTTCTTGTAGTTTCCTTATTTCCTTTCCTCACAGGGCTATTTTCCCTGTAGGAGCCCCTCGGGCTTAGAGCATTCTGCTTTTCGAACTAGGGTTGTAACTTAGCTCATAATAATAATAATAATAATAATAATAATAATAATAATAATGGCATACTTTATTGCCTCTTGCGCTAGTTGCCAAATATGGTATTTTAAAGGCTATTTTTCGCCTTGTATTTTAGTGCTGTTGTGTTTTGAAACCTGTTGAATGGTCTCCCTTCCAGTGCCCAGGTAATTGTGGCAAGGAGAATATTTGCGCTGAGTTTCTAGTTCTCTAAAATATTTTTTTTTATATAAATTTATAATTCTTTAAGTCGTTATAATTGAATTTATTGGTATATTCATCAAAAGGAACATTTTTTTGTTCGATTCTGTTTCTACAAAACAAAATCCTGTAGTTTATAGTTTTCTAAAATATCTTTTTATATAACCTATGATCATATAAGACGTTATAATTGTTAATTTATTGATATATTCATCAAAAAGGAAATTTTTTTGTTCCAATCTTATTCCATAAATAAAACAAAATCTTCATAAATACATTAAAATATACTATTTATTAAGCTATGCTTTGGTCTTGCAGTGGATAAAAATACTTAAAAGAAGGGACATAATACAACAGAGTACAATACAAATACTTAAAAGAAGGCACGGAGTACAACAGAGTACAATAAAAATACATAAAAGAAGGCACAGAGTACAATAAAAAATACTCAAAAGAAGTCACTAAGTACAACAGAGTACAATAAAAATACTTAAAAGAACGCACAGAGTATAACAAAATACAATAAAAATACTTAAAAGAAGGCACAAGGTACACCAAACACCAGTTTACTTGCTGTTCATTTATAAAAAAACACTGCTAGAACTGTTGTCGAGGAACTGAATTTATGGGAGACTCAGTCAAAGCCAATCTCTTCGGTTAAAAAGAGGCTGAAAGTGTGAACTTGTAGACGGACACTAAAAATATCGAATTTCCCCACTTGGAAGGAGACGGCGTTGACAAGAAACCACATATCTTTCCATGTTCCCTCTAGGAGGCCAGTGCACCTCGGGAAGGTTTGGGAAAGTTAGAGAACACTTCAAATCAATAACGAGACAATAGTGGGAACGGCATTGGAGTCAGTTAGGATTCCAAGCCCCATTAAAAAACTTTTTTTTTTTATTCTCGATGTAAAAATTATGTTTTTTACTTTCTCATAGTAGTTCTCTTATTATTATTATTACTTGGTAAGCTACAACCCTAGTTGGAAAAGCAAAATGCTATAAGCCAAGGGGCTCCAACAGGGAAAATGGCCCAGTGAGGAAAGGAAACATGGAAATAAGAGAAGTAATTAAGAACTACAATAATATATATTAAGAACAGTAACAACATTAAAATAAATATTTCCTGTATAAACTATAAAAAGTTTAATAAAACAAGAGGAAGAGAAATTAGATAGAACAGTGTGCCCGAGTGTACCCTCAAGAAAGAGAACTCTAATTCTTGAGCATTCAACTTTATAGTTTTGCTTTAAAAATACCAATGAGTTACTTTTTTTTTAATGGTAGCGTATAGAATTATTAATTTACGTTTCCTTGATGCTGACTCCATGACTCCTTATTCCTATTCATTTACATAGGTGGTAACGTCCCTGACTGGTGATTGCCCGACTGGGTTTTGAGCCTCGCTCAAACTCCTCAGTTCCTTTGGTCGCTGGAACCTCACCGTGCTTTTGAGCTAAGGATGGGGGATTAGGTGGAAAATATAGGTCTATCTGCGAAGTCACTAGTAGCCATTGCCTGGTCCTCCTTGGTTCTAGCTTTGGCACTGATCATATGTATATATGGCCAGTATCTGTGGCACTGTCCTCCTTGATAGGGCAATGTAACTGTCCCTTGCCTCTGCTGTTCATGAGCGGTCTTTAAACTTAGTTCTCCCTCAAATGAAAAATGCGGATATGTTTATTAGAAATGCATTGCTAACTAATCACTACAGGATGTAAAAGGCTTTTGTAGTATCTAAATTATTACAGTGCACCACTGTAAATCGAGCCTTTGGAGATACTAAACCAGGAGTTCCCAACCCTTTGGTTCTTCTGTACGCCTTGGGCATTTGTATAGATTCTTGTGAGCCCCTTATCTTCTATACCCTGCGGGTATTTTTATAGAATTCTGTATACCCTTAATCATCGGTACCTATTGGGTATATTTATTGATTCCTGTGTTCCCGTAAAATTGAGGATGAAGAAGAGAAACAATGAACCTGATATTGTGATACAATTCTATTATTCAATATTATTGCAGATAGGTTATGTATTGCACAGTAACGGCTATTCTCTCAGATTCAATGTACCCTGAAGAGTACAAATGTACATGTAACCCAGGTTGGGAATCCCTGCTCTAAATCTTGCTCAATTCTTATTAGCATATACAATAATAATACTATTTAAAGGATTAAAGGTTTAAAAGCTACATATGAATGGCGGAGGCAAGGGAAAGTGACATATGATCAGCGCTAATGGCCCCTCTCCAAGCTAGGACCAAGAAGGGCCAGGCAATGGCTGCCGATGACTCAAGTCCTGCTACATTTACTAGGAAATGGCATATTACTTTCAAGTCCTGCTACCTTTGCTAGGATTGATCTATCTCTTTCAAACCCTATTCGCCAAATTCAACATTATTCCTCAACCGATACTTTTTTTCTCACTTGCCTTTCCTCTTCCAATTCTTCACATTGTCAAACCAGCTTCTATAACATATCATATCTATTAGAGTTTATCCAACAATCCATTTATGTTTTCCAGTCTTTAGGTTTCCAGAACCTTCGTGTCCGAATCACTTATTTTATTACATTTCCTGCTCACTTTATTTATGTAGCTATAGGCTGTGATGGCCTACTGGAAACATCCTTACCTAGTTTTCGCCGGATTGGGATTTGAGTCCCGCTCAAGCTCGATTATTTTTTGTGTGAGCATGGGGGGCTTGGGGGAGCCTGTAGGCCTACCTGCTGAGTCATCAGCCGCCGTTGCCTGGCCCTCCCTAGTCCTAGTTTGGGTGGAGAGGGGGGCTTGAGCACTGATCATATGTATATATGGTCAGTCTCTAGGGTATTGTCCAGCTAGCTATGGCATTGTCACTGCCCCTTGCCTTTGTCATTCATGAGCGGTCTTTACACATTTAAACATGATGTCATCAGAGTTTTTCTCCTTATATATTTTTAAAGATTTTGTGCACGGTAATTATTTTCAAGACTTTGCGAGCCGTAATTGCTTTCAAGACTTTGGGAGCGGTAAACATTTTCAAGATTTTGCGAGCGGTGATTGTTTTCAAGATTTTGCGAGCGGTGATTGTTTTCAAGATTTTGTGAGCGGTAATTAATTGTTTTCAATATTTTGTGAGCGGTGATTGCTTTCTAAGCTTTTTGTGAGTGGTAATTGTTTTCAAGGTTTTGCGAGCGGTAATTGTTTTCAAGATTTAGTGAGCGGTAATTATTTTCAAGATTTTGTGAGCGGTAATTGTTTTCAAGTTCATGGTTAAAATTTTAATAATTTGATGTTATGCATCATGGATTGCTAAGTATATTCCTTAACCTCGATATTATATTATGTTTTCTTCAAAAAAAAAAAAAAAAAAAAAAAAAAAAAAAAAAAAAAAAAAAAAAATACACATGCAACATGAGCCTTTAAAATTTTTGAGTAAGCTTATCTTCTGCAAAAAGTTTTTAATTCAATTTTCCGAAAAACCATTTGCTGTTTCATCAATAATATCCAAATGAAAGGATAATAGAAAAAGACTTATTATAGAAATAAAACATATTTCTACTATATCTTGCTCATGCAATATAATTGAATAGATAAATAACCCGAAAAAGAATCCATTCAAATAAATTCCAAATTATT
>NC_090725.1:109882323-109887323 GCF_036898095.1 Palaemon carinicauda | reverse complement strand
GGCCTTTAAACATTCAACATTCCTGTGAAATAACATATTGTCCTGCTTCCTAGAGCACTGTCACTGTCCCTTACCTCTGCCATTCATGAGTGGCCTTTAAATCTTCAACCTTCCAGTGAAATAACATATTGTCCTGCTTCCTAGAGCACTGTCACTGTCCCTTACCTCTGCCATTCATGAGTGGCCTTTAAATCTTCAACCTTCCAGTGAAATAACATATTGTCCTGCTTCCTAGAGCACTGTCACTGTCCCTTACCTCTGCCATTCATGAGTGGCCTTTAAATCTTCAACCTTCCAGTGAAATAACATATTGTCCTGCTTCCTAGAGCACTGTCACTGTCCCTTACCTCTGCCATTCATGAGTGGCCTTTAAATCTTCAACCTTCCAGTGAAATAACATATTGTCCTGCTTCCTAGAGCACTGTCACTGTCCCTTACCTCTGCCATTCATGAGTGGCCTTTAAATCTTCAACCTTCCAGTGAAATAACATATTGTCCTGCTTCCTAGAGCACTGTCACTGTCTCTTACCTCTGCCAGTCATGAGTGGCCTTTAAATCTTCAACCTTCCTGTGAAATAACATATTGTCCTGCTTCCTAGAGCACTGTCACTGTCCCTTACCTCTGCCATTCATGAGTGGCCTTTAAATCTTCAACCTTCCAGTGAAATAACATATTGTCCTGCTTCCTAGAGCACTGTCACTGTCCCTTACCTCTGCCATTCATGAGTGGCCTTTAAATCTTCAACCTTCCAGTGAAATAACATATTGTCCTGCTTCCTAGAGCACTGTCACTGTCTCTTACCTCTGCCAGTCATGAGTGGCCTTTAAATCTTCAACCTTCCAGTGAAATAACATATTGTCCTGCTTCCTAGAGCACTGTCACTGTCTCTTACCTCTGCCAGTCATGAGTGGCCTTTAAATCTTCAACCTTCCAGTGAAATAACATATTGTCCTGCTTCCTAGAGCACTGTCACTGTCTCTTACCTCTGCCATTCATGAGTGGCCTTTAAATCTTCAACCTTCCAGTGAAATAACATATTGTCCTGCTTCCCAGAGCACTGTCACTGTCTCTTACCTCTGCTATTCATGAGTGGCCTTTAATCCTTCAACCTTCCTGTGAAATAACATATTGTCCTGCTTCCTAGAGCACTGTCACTGTTTCTTACCTCTGCCAGTCACGAGTGGCCTTTAAATCTTCAACCTTCCAGTGAAATAACATGTTGTCCTGCTTCCTAGAGCACTGTCACTGTCTTTTACCTCTGCCAGTCATGAGTGGCCTTTAAATCTTTAACCTTCCAGTGAAATAACATATTGTCCTGCTTCCTAGAGCACTGTCACTGTCTCTTACCTCTGCTATTCATGAGTGGCCTTTAAACCTTCAACCTTCCTGTGAAATAACATATTGTCCTGCTTCCTAGAGCACTGTCACTGTTTCTTACCTCTGCCAGTCACGAGTGGCCTTTAAATCTTCAACCTTCCAGTGAAATAACATGTTGTCCTGCTTCCTAGAGCACTGTCACTGTCTTTTACCTCTGACAGTCATGAGTGGCCTTTAAATCTTCAACCTTCCAGTGAAATAACATATTGTCCTGCTTCCTAGAGCACTGTCACTGTCTCTTACCTCTGCCAGTCATGAGTGGCCTTTAAATCTTCAACCTTCCAGTGAAATAACATATTGTCCTGCTTCCTAGAGCACTGTCACTGTCTCTTACCTCTGCCAGTCATGAGTGGCCTTTAAATCTTCAACCTTCCAGTGAAATAACATATTGTCCTGCTTCCTAGAGCACTGTCACTGTCTCTTACCTCTGCCAGTCATGAGTGGCCTTTAAATCTTCAACCTTCCAGTGAAATAACATATTGTCCTGCTTCCTAGAGCACTGTCACTGTCTCTTACCTCTGCCAGTCATGAGTGGCCTTTAAATCTTCAACCTTCCTGTGAAATAACATATTGTCCTGCTTCCTAGAGCACTGTCACTGTCTCTTACCTCTGCCAGTCATGAGTGGCCTTTAAATCTTCAACCTTCCTGTGAAATAACATATTGTCCTGCTTCCTAGAACACTGTCAATGTCCCTTACCTCTGCCATTCATGAGTGGCCTTTAAACCTTCAACCTTCCTGTGAAATAACATATTGTCCTGCTTCCTAGAGCACTGTCACTGTCCCTTACCTCTGCCATTCATGAGTGGCCTTTAAATCTTCAACCTTCCTGTGAAATAACATATTGTCCTGCTTCCCAGAGCACTGTCACTGTCTCTTACCTCTGCCATTCATGAGTGGCCTTTAAATCTTCAACCTTCCAGTGAAATAACATATTGTCCTGCTTCCTAGAGCACTGTCACTGTCTCTTACCTCTGCCAGTCATGAGTGGCCTTTAAATCTTCAACCTTCCAGTGAAATAACATATTGTCCTGCTTCCTAGAACACTGTCAATGTCCTTTACCTCTGCCATTCATGAGTGGCCTTTAAACCTTCAACATTCCTGTGAAATAACATATTGTCCTGCTTCCTAGAGCACTGTCACTGTCCCTTACCTCTGCCATTCATGAGTGGCCTTTAAATCTTCAACCTTCCAGTGAAATAACATATTGTCCTGCTTCCCAGAGCACTGTCACTGTCTCTTACCTCTGCTATTCATGAGTGGCCTTTAAACCTTCAACCATCCTGTGAAATAACATATTGTCCTGCTTCCTAGAGCACTGTCACTGTCCCTTACCTCTGCCATTCATGAGTGGCCTTTACACCTTCAACCTTACTCTAAAATAACATCATACAAATACCCTTCTTTCATCTAACGCTTGCGGGTTACGTACCGAAGGTATATGAAGATAACAATCTTATGTCACAATGTCAGGTATTAAGAGGACCCCAATCCAAAATATCTATGATAGGCCTATTCAATCGCCTTTGGGCTGTCCTGTTTATCCATAGTCATGTGTGAAACTTTGGCTTAGAGCAGGGATAGAGTACACGTATAGCTAATGCGGCCTCACAAATACATCGGTCCCATATTCCATAAAATACCATACTCATCTACGTAAAAACCATTGTTTTGGTTGAGTACACATTAGACGTGAAAAAAATAAATAATATACAATATAGAGCAAGTGTCCTGCTATACATATCAATAAGTAAATTTATTACATACACACACATATATACATATATATATATATAAACACAGTATACATATATATTTTCTATACATATATATATACAGTATATATAAATATATATATTACATATATATATATATATATATATATATTTCTGGGCATCATCAGCGGCACTGCCAGACGTATTACTACTCGGTACCTCCCCGTCCGTCGGGTAGATAGGAGAGGGATTAGTTATTCCTAGTGAGAGTGGTTGTAATTAGGAAAGGGACGGGGGGGGGGGGGAGAAGGTGGGAAAGGTTGAATAAACTGTATACGTATTTGTGCATGTGTGTGCATATCTATTGAAATATTTAGGCGTCAAATACTGACAGGTCGCATACACTAGCGTATAATATATTGTCATTCAAAATTAATTTTCTACTCGTTGGTTCCTGATGGATTTATAAGAAATTGATCTTTTGCAAAAAAAATTATATATACAGTATGTACGCTATTCCTGGGTGATATAAATGACTTCCAAAATCTATCTGGTATATTAAAATTTTTAATTTAAATGCGTTAAATAGATGAATGATGATGAATAGGCCATAAATATTACTATGAATGAGGATATATATATATATATATATATATATATTATATATATATACACATACATATATGTATGTGTGCGTGTAAAAGCCAAAACTCTGTTATAACTCAGAGCGTCTACAGCAAATGAAAACAATGAACTAACATAGAGAAGGAGTTCTATAACAAATATTTATTTTTCTTAGTCGGAAAAAAATCTTGACATTTAAATTACTATTTATACGGACCTGATGCATATTACCTCTTCTCCTGACGTAAAGATAAAAATCATTTCTTTAAAAAATAAAAAAAAAATTGAGGATCACCTCATCCCATTATAAAATGAAGGATAATTATTCCTGACAGACACGCTCATAGAGGATGCCTTTACGCTGGGTAAAAGATAAAAAATCTTTTTAAGAAGATATAAATATTTTATTAATATTTAAGTATCCATTGCAAGTAGGTTGAGTTTATAGATAATTGTGTTCGAAATATTTAGATATTGTGTAATTTAATCGTTTGGAGAGAGAGAGAGAGAGAGAGAGAGAGAGAGAGAGAGAGACCTCTCACTTTAGAGCAAGGAAAATAATTTTTAGGATTATTATTCATAGATATTTGAGGACAGAGAGAGAGAGAGAGAGAGAGAGAGAGAGAGAAGAGCCCTTTTACTTTAGAGGAAGGGAAGTGATTTTGTGGAATATCATTTAAAGATAATTAGGAATGAGAGAGAGAGAGAGAGAGAGAGAGAGAGAGAGAGAGAGAGCCTTTATACTTTAAGAGGAAGGGAAATAATTTTGTGGAATATTATTCATAGATTTTAAGGATTAAAAGAGAGAGAGAGAGAGAGAGAGAGAGAGAGAGAGAGAGAGAGACCCCTTTTACTTTAAAGATAGGAAAGTAATTTATATGAATATTATGGAAAAATAATAAGGACTAAAATAAGTATTAAATAAACACAAGGATTTCTTCAAAACAAGTAAAAAAAAGACAAAATTTGTTCATAAAGTCAAAAGCAATGACAACATTAACTAAATACTCCATGGAAAATAACCTTAAATTTTTCAAACATGGAGTAAATATCATTTACATTCAAACCGGTATAAGAGGGCTCAACAAACATCAGGAATAGAAAAAATATTGGGCATATTTCTCCAGAAAAAAAAGGAGGCTAGGGTCATTTATATATATGTATATGTATATATATATACATATATATATATATATATATATGTATATGTATATATATATACATATATATATATATATATATATAAATTCGCTTTGGCTTGGGAATAACGTATACATGGTTAT
>NC_090725.1:109877323-109879823 GCF_036898095.1 Palaemon carinicauda | reverse complement strand
GAGAAAAAAATGAGAGAGAATAATATTGTGGGAAAGATAGGAAAATGGGTAAAAGAATTCCTGCAAAACAGAAAACAGATAGTGGTTGCAAATGACGAGAAATCAGATGAAGCTCAGGTAATATCTGGAGTGCCACAAGGTACGGTATTAACTGCACTGCTGTTCGTTATTATGATCTCAAACATAGACTGTGATGTTGAAAACTCTGTAGTGAGAAGTTTCGCCGATGACACAAGAATAAGCAGAGAAATTACTTGTGATGAAAATAGGAACTCACTACAAGGAGATCTAAACAAAATATGTGAATGGGCGGAGATATATAGGATGGTATTTAACTCCGATAAATTCAAATCAATAAATTATGGAAACAGAGAAGGAATGGTATATGCATATAAGGGACCTAATAACGAGACAATCACAAACAAGGAAGCAATTAAAGACCTTGGTGTAATGTTAAATGGGAATATGTTATGCAACGACCAAATAGCAACACTGTTGGCTAAATGTAAAGCAAAAATGGGAATGTTATTCAGACACTTTAAAACAAGAAAAGCTGAACACATGATTATATTTTACAAAACTCATGTACGTAGTACACTCGAGTACTGCAATGTGATATGGTACCCACACTACCAAAAGGATATTGCTCAAATACAGAGTGTACAAAGGTCCTATACTGCTAGAATAGAAGAAGTTAAGGACCTTGACTACTGGGAAAGACTATACAGTCAAGAAAGGAGAAGAGAACGCTACATGATAATACAAGCATGGAAGCAAATAGAAAGAATTACTGAAAACATCATGGAGCTAAAAATATCAGAAAGAGCAAGCCGAGGTAGATTAATAGTGCCAAAAAATATACTAAAATATAACTAAGGAAGGCACACAGGACATTAATCCACTACGCACCAGCATCGATAATGCAGCGACTATCTAATGTGCTGCCAGCTCATCTAAGAAACATATCAGGAGTGAGCGTAGATGTGTTTAAGAATAAGCTCGATAAATACCTAAGATGCATCCCAGACCATCCAAGACTGGAAGATGCAAAATACACCATGAGATGCATTAGCAACTCTCTGGTGGATATACAAGGTGCCTCACACTGAGGGACCTGGGGGAACCCAAACATAAAATAAGGCAATAAGGCAAGGTAACTCTCTCTCTCTCTCTCTCTCTCTCTCTCTCTCTCTCTCTCTCCATAACAAACTAACTATATGAATTCACTAAGAGTATCTACAAAGTTATATATTTTAATAAGAGTATAATCTCTCTCTCTCTCTCTCTCTCTCTCTCTCTCTCTCCATGAACACACTATCTGTTTTCCTTCTAAAAATATTGAAAAAACATTAATAATTTTTTTTTAAATCGAAGCATCTCTCTCTCTCTCTCTCTCTCTCTCTCTCTCTCCTCCATGAACACACTATCTGTTTTTATTCTAAAAATATTGAAAAGACATTAATGATTTTTCTTAAATCGAAGCATCTCTCTCTCTCTCTCTCTCTCTCTCTCTCTCTCCCCATGAACATATTATCAGTTTACATTCTAAAAATAAAAAAAAACATTAAGAACAAATTTAAAATCCAAGCATATCTCTCTCTCTCTCTCTCTCTCTCTCTCTCTCTCTCTCTCTCTCTCTCCATAAACACACTATCTGTTTTCATTCTAAAAATATTGAAAAAACATTAATAATCTTTTTTAAATCGAAGCATCTCTCTCTCTCTCTCTCTCTCTCTCTCTCTCTCTCTCTCTCTCTCTCTCCATAAACACACTATCTGTTTTCATTCTAAAAATATTGAAAAAACATTAATAATTTTTTTCAAATCCAAGCATTCTCTCTCTCTCTCTCTCTCTCTCTCTCTCTCTCTCTCAAGTGCACCCTAATAATTAACAACCAAGTTATAAATCATGTCCCCAAGCACCCCAACCTCTAGTTAAGTTAACAATATCAACTGATCAGGCGATAAAACTTACTGTATCTTTCTCATACGCTTCTTGGCACAATATAATACCAGGAAGGTGATTGCAAAGCAGTAAGAGATATAATACTTAGTTATTAGTGAGTGCAGAGTTGTCCCTTAACGCCGCAAGCGGCATTTAAAAAAATAAAAAATAATTATGTGACAACTAAGCTTCGAAGGTTTAAATCATCTTCGTACTTTCCCAGTAGAAGTTAATGCCGGGATATTACCAAGGCTTCGATATGAAAGTTCTTGGTGTGGAGATGTTAACGGCAGTTTTTTCATGCCATAAATCAATCACTGTATATAAATAAGCATCGAAAGTAGATGGAAAATGAGGGAAGGTAGAA
This sequence comes from Palaemon carinicauda, assembly GCF_036898095.1. NCBI lineage: Eukaryota > Metazoa > Arthropoda > Malacostraca > Decapoda > Palaemonidae > Palaemon > Palaemon carinicauda. The sequence continues at coordinate 109,877,512 of NC_090725.1, read as the reverse complement.
GGAGGGAAAGGGAGAAGAGGGGAAAAGAGAAAACAGGCTCCAAAAAGATTGGGAAATGCGAGAGGGATAAGACATGGCAAACTCGACCCATTCATCTAAAGTCTTTAATTTGGGCTCTTAGAGAACACAATATATATCATAGTAAAATATATACACTGAAGACTCCTTATATGTACAAGGTATTTCTCG
>NC_090725.1:109834823-109872323 GCF_036898095.1 Palaemon carinicauda | reverse complement strand
TAGTAGTTGTTGTTGTTATTGTAGTAGTAGTAGTAGTTGTTGTTGTTGTTGAATAGGGGAATAAGGACATGTCTGAGGCCTTTGTCCAGCAGTGGATTGAAACAGCAGTTGTTGTTGTTGTTGTTGTTCTGTATGATAAAAAAAAAAAAACTCCAAGAGATTGATTGATAGCACTTAATTTCTGTAAGCGCAGCACTTAAGAAAGACCTCCAAGTTCCCCAATTCAAAACTTGACCCAAGACAGCAAAGAGCATAATAATTACCTCACAACATCGAACGACTATCAATAGTTATTTACATGATTGGTTTATGGCGTCCAGTCGGTCTGGATTTTGGGAGTTTTACAACTACTAGTTACCTTTTAAAGGGTTTGATAAAACCTTTATTTTGCATCCATATCTTCAACAGGCTGACAAAAGCCTCTTTTTATAGTTTATATACGAAAAACCTCTTTTAATGTTGTTACTGTTTTTAAAATATTTTTTTTTTTTTTGTTTTATCACTTTTCATATAGTTTATTTATTTCCTTATTTCTTTTCCTCACTGGGCTATTCTTTTCTGTTGAAGCCCTTGGGCTTATAGCATCCTGCTTTTCCGACTAGGGTTGTAGCTTAGCTAGGAACAACAACAAACAACAACAACAACAACAACAATAATAATAATAATAATAATAATAATAATAATAATAATAATGTGTATCGCGATAATTTTTTTTCAATCCTTCTTCCATATATAACAATGAAGTGTCTGGCTATATATTTTTATCATTATAAGCTAAGCTACAACCCTAGCTGGAAAAGTAGGATGCCATAAGCCCAAGGGCACAAATAGGGAAAATAGACCAGTGCGGAAAGGAAATAAGAAAATAAATAAAAAAGAGAAGTAATGAGCAATCAAAATAAAATATTCTAAGAACAGTAACAACATAAATTAGATCTTTCATATATAAGCTATAAAAAATAGGGTGCCTGAGTGTACCCTCAAGCAAGAAAACTCTAACCCAAGACAGCGGAAGACTACAGTACAGAGGCCAGTAGCTCTAGTAGGGGGTGGGCTGTAATTGCCACCCGCCCCCCAAGTAAGTCGAGTAAGTTAACGTAAAAATAAAAATATAATACTTTTAGGTAGGGAGAGGCCTATCAATAAAAATGAAGGCATATTATAATGTTAATGGAACATCCCTTTAAATAAAGAAACTACCAACTTCATCCATTACAATGTAAGGATACATATTTTCATAATCTGCAAATCTGGCCTATTCTTCACATATTCTCTGTCCTCATACACCTGAAAACACTGAGATTACCAACCAATTCTTCTTCACTCAAGGGGTTAACTACTGCACTGTAATTGTTCAGTGGCTACTTTCCTCTTGGTAAGGGTAGAAGAGGCTCTCTAGCTATGGTAAGCAGCTCTTCTAGGAGAAGGACACTCCAAAATCAAACCATTGTTCTCTAGTCTTAAGGTAGTGCCATAGCCTCTGTACCATGGCCTTCCACTGCTGTCTTGGGTTATAGTTCTCTTGCTTGAGGGTACACTCGGGCACACTATTCTATCTAATTTCTGTTCCTCCTGTTTTGTTAAAGTTTTTTATAGTTTATTCAGGGAATATTTATTTTAATGTTATTGTTCTTAAAAATTTTATTTTCCCCTGTTTCCTTTCCTCACTGAGCTATTTTTACTGTTGGAGCCCCTGGGCCTATAGCATCCTACTTTTCCAGCTAGGGTAGTGGCTTAGCAAATAATAATACAGTAATAATAATAATAATAATAATAATAATAATAATAATAATAATAATAACTGAAAGAATTAAGAATGCATCGGAGTGACGCCATGGGCTCCGCTAGAGGACAAAATCTAAATGGAGTTTTCATCTGATATGAAGCAGAGTAATTACAACTTGATAGACAAGGAACTATCACCATTTCTTTGCGAAATTGTATATTGTAAAATTTAAGTATTCTAGTAACTAGCATATAAATAAGCAATACGTTGTGCAATGTTTTAATGCCTTTAGCCATTAAAGTATATAAACAGAGGACATGACCAGACAGTTCAAAAAATAATAATAATAAATTCAAGATGAGAGATCAGATAACTAAAAGCTATACCTCTAAGGTAATCTGGTGACCAGCATATAAACAAACAATACATTGTGCACTGTTTTAATGTCCTTAACCTCGAAAGTAAATAAACAGAGGACACAACCAGACAGTATAAAAATAAATAAATAAACTCAAGATGAGAGATCAGATGACTCGAAATTATACATTTAACGTCCAGTTCACAATAAAATAAAACTAGAACGAGTACTCGGTAAAGCGCATACCTTCGCGTATATCACGTTGTATATTACAAGATTATCAATTAAATTATGCACATTTTGGTGCTAGTTTCATGCAAATCAGACAAAAATTGGTCACGATATGGCAAAAAGACGGTTTTGACCATTTTCGTGACCTTGGCCTTGACTTTTAACCCAATCACTCCCAAAATCGACTGTAATTGTCCTTGGATCAGGGCTTATCATCCCATCAAATTTCATGATATTCGGTCAAATAGTTTTTGAGTTATAAAATTCATAAACGTTAATCATAAACAGACAGACGTAAAAGCATCCGACAATCAAAACAAAACAATTCTTCATTCAAGGAGTTAACTACTGCATTTTAATTATTCAGTGGCTACTTTCCTCTTGGTAAGGGTAGAAGAGACTCTTTAGCTATGGCATTCAGCTCTTCTAGGAGGACAATCCGAAATCAAACCATTGTTCTCTGGTCATGGGTAGTGCCATAGCCTCTGTCCCACGGTCTTCCACTGTCTTGGGTTGAAATTCTCTTGCTTGAGGGTACACTCGGGCACACTATTCTATCTTGTTTCTCTTCCTCTAGTTTTGTTAAAGTTTTTTATAGTTTATATAGGAAATATTTATTTTAATGTTGTTACTGTTTTTTAAATCGGATTTTCTCTTGTTTCCTTTCCTCATTGGGCTATTTTCCCTGTTGGAGCCCCTGGGCTTATAGCATCCTGCTTTTCCAACTAGGTTCGTAGCTTATCAATTAATAATAATAATAATAATAATAATAATAATAATAACCTCCGCAAGAAAGTTGACGAAGATAATTCTATTACGTCTATTCTTCCAAGAATGACTGAACTAAATCAGGATAACTTTCAATGTAAAGCGTACTAATAAACCATGGTATATCCCCTATCAGATATTTTCGAATTTAAAAAAAAAAGAAAAAAAAAAAAACCTTGCAGTACGGTAGTGTCAACATCGTGCCTTTTCAGGTGTCATACAAATGTCAAGCCTTTCTATCTGCTTCTCTATAGGCCAAATCTCCCCTCTATATTAAAGAGCAAGTGTATGGATATATAGATGTATGTATATATATATATATATATATATATATATATATATATATATATATATATACACAGTATATATACGCACACACACACGCGCACACACACGCACAAACACACATACACACAGATATATATATATATATATATATATATATATATATATATATATATATATATACACACATATATATAATAAATGTATATATTATACTTCTATCCTGTCACACTCAGGGGGGAGAGGAAGTAGTCATATCCTGGTGAGGAAAACTTGGAAATGTATACTTATATTCAAACTAATAAGACATCATTATACTGTACATCCTATAAATGCAAACTTATATGCAAACTTGTAACACACCCATTATACCTCCCATAAATATATAATTATATACAAACTTGTAACAGCATTATGCATCCAAGAAATGTATACTCATATACAAACTTATAACATACCACTATACCTCCTATAAATGTATATTTATATGCAAACTTATAACACAGCATTATACTTCCCATAAATGTATACTTATATACAAACTTGTAACAGAATTATACATCCAAAAACTATATACTCGGAAGCAAACTTATAACACAACATTATACCTCCCATAAATGTATAATGAATGAATGATTTGAAGTTCTCTGCCATCCTGACATCGAAGGTCATTGACGCCGCCATAAATGCATACCAATATACAAACTTGTAACAGCATTATACATCCAAGAAATATATACTCATAAGCAAACTTATAAAACAGTATTATATCTCTCATGAATGTATACTTGAATACAAACTTGTAACAACACCTCTATACTAAACATCATCATCCAGAGTCGTTTCACACCAAGTCTCTTTGAGACAAGACCCCAACTCACTCTTCCAATGTTTCAAAAGTTTTCATTTCATTTATCGTTAAAATCAAGAGTTCATTAACATGCAGAATACAAACGCCTTGGGACACCCTTTAAATTTCAACATTATGTCCCCTGGTGAAAAGGGGCGAAGAAACGAGTTAAACAAGAGAGGTGGGAAAACACAAGAAGAACTGACAGCTGTTATCATAATGGAGATACGACTGGCTGGGTCTCAAGAGACGGTGGGATATCTGATAACACGAATGTCCTCTGGAACGGAAACGGTAAAACCTTAAGAGGTAAATGTTGTTAATGGGGAGTTTTTTGTGAGTTTTTTTTTTTTTACCACCAAGACGAGAGAATGAATTTTGTAATACAGCTATAAAATGGTAGCATAATGTGGCGTAATCTACCTGATAAAAAGAATAACAAGTTGATCTATTAGCTTCCTGGTCTTATAAACAGAACAGGTCTTATCACCCCGTCGACTATTAAGCATTTTTTTGGAGGGTTGTAAAGTTCTTTTTGTCCGGATTCATAGGTCTTCCAGTATCACAATGTCTTTAGAAAAAAAGGCTGGACTTTAAAATTACTTTATCTACCTGGAAGCATTATAAACAATGTAAAAGTTGACTGAGGATAGAGCTGCCTTGTGATTTGAGCCTCCTGGAAGAGTTGTGAACATTGTTGAAGCTGTGTAATAAGTACAAGAGGTAGTGTAGCCATTGATCTTAAAGAGTTCTGGGAGGGTTTTAAACATTGTAAAGACCCAGACAGAGGTAACAGGACATCCCTAAATTGTTACAGTGTACGTGCATCTCAAGAAATACACAGAGAAGTAAGGAAGATGGGTAAACACAATAGAATGCACATACAATTCTTCTTCATCCAGGAGGTTAACTACAGTACTGCTCTGTAATTGTTAAGTGGCTACTTTCCTCTTGGTAAGGGTAAAATAGACTCTTTAGCTATGGCAAGCAGCTCTTCTAGGAGAAGGACACTCCAAAATCAAAATCTAGTCGTGGGTAGTGGGTCTTCCACTGTCTTGGGTTACAGTTTTCTTGCTTGAGGGTACACTCTGGCACACTAATCTATCTTATTTCACTTCCTCTTGTTTTTGTTAAAGTTTTTTTATAGTTTATATAGGAAATATTTATTTTAATGTGGTTGCTGTTCTTAGAATATTCTATTTTTCCTCGTTTCTTTTCCTCACTGAGCTACTTTCCCTGTTGGAGCCCTTGGGCTAAGAGCATCCTGCTTCTCCAACTATGGCTATAGCTTAGCAAGTAATAATAATAATAATAATAATAATAATAATAATACTTTTTCCTCTTGTTTTTGTTAAATTTTTTATAGCTTATATAGGAAATATTTATTTTGATGTGGTTGCTGTTCTTAAAATATTTAATTTTGCCTTGTTTCCTTTCCTCACTGGGCTATTTTCCCTGTTGCAGCCCTTGGGCTAATACCATCCTGCTTTTCCAACAATGGCTATATCTTAGCAAGTAATAATAATAATATTTCTTTTTCCTCTTGTTTTTGTTAAATTTTTTATAGTTTATATAGGAAATATTTATTTTGATGTGGTTGCTGTTCTTAAAATATTTTATTTTTCCTTGTGTCCTTTCCTCACTGGGCTATTTTCCCTGTTGGAGCCCTTGTGCTAATAGCATCCTGCTTTTTCAACTAAGGTTATAGCTTAGCAAGTAGTAATAATAATAATAGCTACACTAGGAGGCAAAACAGACAGAAAATACGAAACATTAAGCTATAGCTCCAAAGGTTGAGACACACCATTCTATCAGAGAAGATTATGGAAATCGTGGAAACAGAAGCAAGCATATCAAGCTATGCCACCATAAAAACGACAGAGAACCACTTATTCCGCTTATCCTGTCCTTTGAATTCACTCTTTAACGGGGTTATTTATTGTCCTGTTCCCTTAATCTGACATTGCTTACCATAAGATGGAAACAAAGCATGTTTAGTTATAGGGGCGTCTGACACTAAAGGGTTAAAGAGGCTATTAAAAAAAAACATTAAAATCAATTTTGATGTTGCTGCATACCTCCTTCTACTATCACTAAAAGTTGTTTTATTTTCACAAAAGTAATAATTTCAGGATGAATTTATGAAGTAAATTATTATTATTATTATTATTATTATTATTATTATTATTATTATTATTTATAGTTACATATCAAATATCTGCTTTAATGCTGTTGATGTTTTTAAAATATTTTAATTTTCCATTACTTCTTATATCGTTTATTAATTTATTTCGTTTTCTCACTGGGCTATTTTACCCTGTTGGAGCCCTTGGGCTTATAGCATCTTGCTTTTCCAACTGGGGTTGTAGCTTAGCTAATAATAATAATAATAATAATAATAATAATAATAATAATAATAATAATATCATCATCTTTATTATATACTAGCTAAACTATAACCTTAGTTAGAAAAGCAAAGTGCTATATGCCCAAGGGATCCAACAGGGAAAATAGCCCAGTGAGGAAAGGAAATAAGGAATTAGATAGCAAAGTGCCCGTGAGTGTACCCTCAAGCAAGAGAACTTTAACCCAAAACAGTGGAAGGCCATGGTACAGAAGCCATGGCACTACCCAAGACTAGAGAACAATGGTTTGATTTTGGAGTGTCCTTCTTCTAGAAGTGCTGCTTACCATAGGGAAAATACCCCAGTGAGAAAAGTAAAAAACTAAAATGAAATATTTTCAGAAGAGTAACAACATTAAAATAAATGTCTCCAATATAAACTATAAAAACTTTAAAGAAAATTGTTTTGACAAGGAATAAGAAAGTTTAAACATGTCTAAACGAAATACATTCATCCCTAATTGGACATCTTACGAGCATCTAAATAATAATAAATGAGTCAAAAGAGAAGAAAATTGCTGACCTTAGCGTCATTTCGGGGAAGTCAATGGCACGCTTAGAGTACCACAATTCTTTGAGTGGGGAAGTGATTTTGTCCATTGGAACAAGAGAAATAGATCTTTTTTTTTTAATACTTTACATCATTAATCAAGAAAATTAAAATTCTAGGAAAAATGAAGGAAAAAAACGAGCTACAAATGCAAAAAAGGGATGAAAAATTTCCCTTTTTTTAATACGAATAAACTAATCACTTAGAAAATACGCCGTCATATTTTACAGGAGAGAGAACAAAGATGTATTAAATAATGATTTTCTAATACGAATAAACAATTGCTTGGGCAATACCTAGACAGACATTTTATAGGATAAAGAACAAAAATGTATGAAAAATATAATTTTTTTTAATACGAATAAATAATTGCTAAGGGAAAACCTAAACACATTTTACATGAGAGAATAAAAAATGTTTGATAAATACCTTTTGTAATACGAATAAACAATTTGTTACGCAATACCTAGACAGACATTTTACGGCAGTTATAAGTGGAGAGAGAGAGAGAGAGAGAGAGAGAGAGAGAGAGAGAGAGAGAGAGAGAGAGAGAGAGGGGGGAGTGTTCGTCGGAATTTCACCCTGTCGTTCACCTTTCAATATCGAAGAACGACGGGTTTTATATCTGACAGGAAACACAAACATAGACAGATACACAAATAGATACACAGATAGATAGATAGACACATAGATAGACAGATAGAGAGGCGGCCCTTTGCACCTCGTTTTCAAATGTGATACTTTACCTGTATAGAAATGGTACGACGTTCGCCTGTTGACATTTATAGAATTTCCAAAGCAACTGCGGCCTCCCGTTCGTGTTTAATTATCAATATTGGCCTCAAATAAGAGGAATGTTTACCTATTTGAATTCTAAAAGGTTTCCCAAATATCAATACGAGATGGCTTCGAATACGGAGATGAAATATCTAAAATAGAATGGTAGATGTGATGTTATATGTGAATGTTCAGTTTTGTGATTTAAATAGATTGGAGTGAATATTATCAAAATGATGAACAAACTGAATCATCATCATCATCATCATTATTATTATTATTATTATTATTATTATTATTATTATTTATATTAACTGCATATTATCAAATTGATGAACTGAATTATTATTATTATTATTATTATTATTATTATTATTATTATTATTATTATTATTATCATCATCAATATTATTATTATTATTACTAGTTAAGCTACAACTCTTGTCGGAAAAGCAGGATGATATAAGGCCAAGGGCTCCAATAAGGCAAAAAGCCCAGTGAGGAAAAGAAATAAGGAAATAAATAAACCAAAATCTTAAGATCTAACAATGTTAAAATAGATCTGTCACAATATAAACTATAAAGAGAGACTTATATCCGACATTCCAACATAACATTCACTTCAAAATTTTAACTTCTAAAGTTCCACCGATTCAACTGACCGATTAGGAGGAACATGCCACAATCTGATCCTTGCTAGAATAAAACTTCAAGAATGCTGTGTAGTACTGAGACTTCTGATGGCCAATAAATCAAATTTTGGATATGTTATATAGAAAAAATTAGTAGGAAACTTACATGCCTAAATTTATTGTGTTAAAATCGGGGAAATACAAAGGAATCTTTTTCTTCAATTAACGTGCTTTTTTCCCATTTGTATATGGTAAGCACGGTTGCCTTCTTTTAGAAGGGCTTTGCTTTGGCTTTGGGGTAGACCATAGCCCCGCTCGGCTGCCCTGCCTGACATCGCTTAGACCCCGGTAGCGTATGCTCATTCGTTGTACCAGTCACCAGCGTCCTTCCTCCCAGCAGCGAGTAGTCCTGGTGCGGTTACGTCGACAGTTCGAGACGTGTGAAGTATATCTCATATCATCGAAAAGTAACCAACAGAAAAATTTGTGTTATGAAATATATAAGTTCTAGCGTGTGTGTGTGTATCAAAATTTTCTATTGTGGTGGCTTATTGGAAGCGTCCCTGCCTGGCGCTCGTCGGACTAGGGTTCAAGTCTCGTACTATCCTTGTGAGCTTTGGATAGGTCGTTTGAGGGAGCCTATAGGTTTATCTGCTGAGTCATCAGCAGCCATTTCCTAGTCCTCCCTAGCTTGGGTATTAATATGTATATATGGTCAGTCTCAAAGGGCATTGTCCTGCTATGTAGGGCAATGTCACTGACCCTTGCCTCTACCATCTACGAGTGATCTTTCAACTATAACTTGATATGAATAACAAAGGTCTGTAGGCCTAGAGAAGGTCCCCAACTTATAAATTCAGAGATACAAAAACAAATCCAACGGAAAATAACAAAGATAAGATAAAGAAATGCTGTAATAAAACATTATCATATCATTTGATACAGTAATCAAAACAACATTTGTAATAACCTGATATCTATTTCAAATTACTTTTGCTGACTTTTGTAGCTTTATATCTAGAATGTTTCCAGAAGTCTAAAATCACTGCCAGATCTTTGCTCTGACAGACTCTATGTTTACAACGCTTCCAGAAGTCTAAAATCACTGTCAGATCTTTGCTCAGACAGACTCTATGTTTACAACGCTTCCAGAAGTCTAAAATCACTGTCAGATCTTTGCTCAGACAGACTCTATGTTTACAACGCTTCCAGAAGTCTAAAATCACTGTCAGATCTTTGCTATGACAGACTCTATGTTTACAACGCTTCCAGAAGTCTAAAATCACTGTCAGATCTTTGCTCAGACAGACTCTATGTTTACAACGCTTCCAGAAGTCTAAAATCACTGTCAGATCTTTGCTCAAAGAGCCTCTATAATGTTCACAACGCTTCCAGAAGGCTAAAATCACTGTCAGATCTTTGCTCAGACAGACTCTATGTTTACAACGCTTCCAGAAGTCTAAAATCACTGTCAGATCTTTGCTCAGACAGACTCTATGTTTACAACGCTTCCAGAAGTCTAAAATCACTGTCAGATCTTTGCTCTGACAGACTCTATGTTTACAACGCTTCCAGAAGTCTAAAATCACTGTCAGATCTTTGCTCAGACAGACTCTATGTTTACAACGCTTCCAGAAGTCTAAAATCACTGTCAGATCTTTGCTCAAAGAGCCTCTATAATGTTCACAACGCTTCCAGAAGGCTAAAATCACTGTCAGATCTTTGCTCAGACAGACTCTATGTTTACAACGCTTCCAGAAGTCTAAAATCACTGTCAGATCTTTGCTCAAACAGCATCTATAACGTTTACAATGCTTCCAGAAGGCTAAAATCACTGTCAGATCTTTGCTCAAACAGCATCTATAACGTTTACAATGCTTCCAGAAGGCTAAAATCACTGTCAGATCTTTGCTCAAACAGCATCTATAACGTTTACAATGCTTCCAGAAGGCTAAAATCACTGTCAGATCTTTGCTCTGACAGACTCTATGTTTACAACGCTTCCAGAAGGCTAAAATCACTGTCAGATCTTTGCTCAAACAGCATCTATAACGTTTACAATGCTTCCAGAAGGCTAAAATCACTGTCAGATCTTTGCTCAGACAGACTCTATGTTTACAACGCTTCCAGAAGTCTAAAATCACTATCAGATCTTTGCTCAAAGAGCCTCTATAACGTTCACAACGCTTCCAGAAGGCTAAAATCACTGTCATATCTTTGCTCTGACAGACTCTATGTTTACAACGCTTCCAGAAGGCTAAAATCACTGTCAGATCTTTGCTCTGACAGACTCTATGTTTACAACGCTTCCAGAAGTCTAAAATCACTGTCAGATCTTTGCTCAGACAGACTCTATGTTTACAACGCTTCCAGAAGTCTAAAATCACTGTCAGATCTTTGCTCAAAGAGCCTCTATAATGTTCACAACGCTTCCAGAAGGCTAAAATCACTGTCAGATCTTTGCTCAGACAGACTCTATGTTTACAACGCTTCCAGAAGTCTAAAATCACTGTCAGATCTTTGCTCAGACAGACTCTATGTTTACAACGCTTCCAGAAGTCTAAAATCACTGTCAGATCTTTGCTCTGACAGACTCTATATTTACAACGATTCCAGAAGTCTAAAATCACTGTCAGATCTTTGCTCAGACAGACTCTATGTTTACAACGCTTCCAGAAGTCTAAAATCACTGTCAGATCTTTGCTCTGACAGACTCTATGTTTACAACGCTTCCAGAAGTCTAAAATCACTGTCAGATCTTTGCTCAGACAGACTCTATGTTTACAACGCTTCCAGAAGTCTAAAATCACTGTCAGATCTTTGCTCAAAGAGCCTCTATAATGTTCACAACGCTTCCAGAAGGCTAAAATCCCTGTCAGATCTTTGCTCAGACAGACTCTATGTTTACAACGCTTCCAGAAGTCTAAAATCACTGTCAGATCTTTGCTCAAAGAGCCTCTATAATGTTCACAACGCTTCCAGAAGGCTAAAATCACTGTCAGATCTTTGCTCTGACAGACTCTATGTTTACAACGCTTCCAGAAGTCTAAAATCACTGTCAGATCTTTGCTCAAACAGCATCTATAACGTTTACAATGCTTCCAGAAGGCTAAAATCACTGTCAGATCTTTGCTCAAACAGCATCTATAACGTTTACAATGCTTCCAGAAGGCTAAAATCACTGTCAGATCTTTGCTCAAACAGCATCTATAACGTTTACAATGCTTCCAGAAGGCTAAAATCACTGTCAGATCTTTGCTCTGACAGACTCTATGTTTACAACGCTTCCAGAAGGCTAAAATCACTGTCAGATCTTTGCTCAAACAGCATCTATAACGTTTACAATGCTTCCAGAAGGCTAAAATCACTGTCAGATCTTTGCTCAGACAGACTCTATGTTTACAACGCTTCCAGAAGTCTAAAATCACTATCAGATCTTTGCTCAAAGAGCCTCTATAACGTTCACAACGCTTCCAGAAGGCTAAAATCACTGTCAGATCTTTGCTCTGACAGACTCTATGTTTACAACGCTTCCAGAAGGCTAAAATCACTGTCAGATCTTTGCTCTGACAGACTCTATGTTTACAACGCTTCCAGAAGTCTAAAATCACTGTCAGATCTTTGCTCAGACAGACTCTATGTTTACAACGCTTCCAGAAGTCTAAAATCACTATCAGATCTTTGCTCAAAGAGCCTCTATAATGTTCACAACGCTTCCAGAAGGCTAAAATCACTGTCAGATCTTTGCTCTGACAGACTCTATGTTTACAACGCTTCCAGAAGGCTAAAATCACTGTCAGATCTTTGCTCAGACAGACTCTATGTTTACAACGCTTCCAGAAGTCTAAAATCACTGTCAGATCATAGCTCAAACAGCCTCTATAATGTTTACAACGCTTCCAAAAGGCTAACATCACTGTCAGGTCTTTGCTCAAACAGCCTCTATAATGTTTAAAACGCTTCCAGAAGGCTAAAATCACTCTCAGATCTTTGCTCAGACAGCCTCTATAACGTTTACAACGCTTCTAGAAGGTTAAAATTGAACGTAATTCGACCTACAAACAATTCAACTTACAAACAGCTTCTTGGAACCAATTAAGTTTGTAAGTTCAGGATCTTCTGTACTGTAAAATGACCGAAGAGAAAATGTAAAACACCCAGATAAATGCAATGCAAGAGTAACTGCTGAAGCTGAAATCAGCTGAATATATCATAAATTCATCAAATTATGCAAAATAGCACTGCAAGCTATGAGTCGGAGTAGACAATTGCAAGAATGGCTACCTCATTTATATCGCGAAACGTAAGAGCATAAAAACCAAATGAGTTAAATGACGCAAATCTAATTTGTATACAAAAAAAAAAAAAACATAATGACCACTTACAGCATAAACCACCATCCATAAAAAAATAAAAATTGCATAAATCTTAAAAAAGAAAAAAAAGAATGGACTGTAATTATAGTCATCAAAACTTCTCAGCAGGGAGCGAATAAATAGTGGATGGATCTAATTAAATACAATTCTTGATAAGATGAGTTTCCTGAACATCAAGTCAACTAAAGAAGGAAATGAATATAATCATAAACATTCCAGCCTTTAAAAGGTGTCATTTCTATGGTTAAAATGGGGGATTTTGCACATCGCCCTCACTATGAGAGGCTTGGAAATCTGGAACCTTCTCTTAAAGCTAAAAAAAAAAAAGGTAAAGAAAAGTAATGTTTCTCTGTAATAATAACAGCTATTATAAGAAATGGTTTTCCAAGGCAATAAGGATAAGGGGATATCTTTCATATTCTTTATGAAATTCCTATGATCTCCATCGAGGCGCGGATATCTCAAATAGGAATGAGAAAGGTGTGGTAAAATTATCATTCAAAATCTTGCCATTATAAAATATTCCAAAAACATTCCACTGAACACCTTACTTAACTACAATATTCTTAAAACGTTATCAAATGGTTTTATGTATATTTCATATCATTGTAATTTCTTTGAATCAACTAAAGAAGGAAATATGAACAATAATTTGCATGTAAAATTATCATTCAAAATCTAGACATTGTTTAAAAAAAAAAATTCGAAAAGTTTTAAAAATTCCCCATTTTCAAAAAAAATTCCCAAAGTTATAAAATATTCTAAAAACATTCCTCTGACCACCTTACTTAACCATTTCACTGCTATTTTTCTCTTACTCAAAATTTAAAAAAGTAAACTTTTAAAATCACCCCAACTATAAAGAACTGGTATTCAATAGAAAGATCCAATAAATATCAACAAATTATAATTTGTGTGGTATTAAAACAATTTACTACATCAGAAGTTTGGTTGAAGACACCACTGAAAGAGTTAACTAACGACATTTATAAAATGTTGTTAAAAGGCTGTTAAATGGTTTTATGTATTCTTTTATATCAATGCAATCTTCCTCAGAAGACACTTAAAACAAAAACTCTTTCCTCCAACGAGTTATCAATTATTATTATTACTTGCTAAGCTAAAACCCTAGTTGGAAAAGCAGGATTCTATACGCCCAAGGGCTCCAACAGGGAAAATAGCCCAGTGAGGAGAGGAAACAAGTAAAATTAAAATATTTTAAGAACAGTAATAACGCTAAAATAAATATCTCCTATATAAACTAATAACTTTACCAAAAGAAGAGGAAGAGAAATAAGATAGAATACTGTGCCCGAGTGTACCCTCAACCAAGAGAACTCTAACCCAAGACAGTGGAAGACCATGGTACAGAGGCTATGGCACTACCCAAGACTAGAGAACAATTTGATTTTGGAGTGTCTGCTTAACATAGCTAAAGAGTCTCTTCTACCCTTACCAAGAGGAAAGTAGCCACTGAACAATTACAGTGCAGTAGTGAACCCCTTGAGTTAAGAAGAATTGTTTGGTAATCTCAGTGTTGTCAGGTGTATAAGGACCCTTATTACTCTAAAACTTAACCAACTCATCCTCATGATGGTAAAACCTAACCTACAAGCAAAGCCACTCATAAATATTCAAGCAAAATGCGTAAATTTATTAATGATCAAAATGCGTAGTTCCCTAAAACAGAAAGAAAATGGATAATCGCTCTGCATCTTAATATGGAAAGCAAGCAAGCGGTTCTATTGGAAATATGCAAATCATTCTCTATCTCGGTCTATCTCTGTCCCTCTTCCGAACGAGCTTTCTGTCCCCTGTCTCTTATCTACCGACAAAGAAACCCCGTCTCTTATCTACTGTTCTTCTCCAGCGGGTTGGAGGAGACTAAGCGATGCACTTCGATTAGTTTACAAGAGTGGGGAGAGAGTAATTAGCATGCAGGGACAGGTAACTGTGCGGCCCAATCAAAAGGATGCGCTTGCTAACGCTAAAATCGTAACTCTATCGCGATGAAGTTAACTGGCAATTAGCGTTTTGAAATGACGTGAGAGAGAGAGAGAGAGAGAGAGGAGAGAGAGAGAGAGAGAGAGATTTAATTATTAAAGTTGATCAAAGACAAACCAATAGCAACCTTTGCAACCTTGATGACCTCAGGCTGATCTTGAAATCTCAACCTGAGAGAGAGAGAGAGAGAGAGAGAGAGAGAGAGAGAGAGCCTTATTGCCTTATTTTTTGTTTGGGTTCCCCCAGGTCCCTCAGTGTGAGGCACCTCGTATATCCACCAGAGAGTTGCTAATGCATCTTCCGGTGTATTTTGCATCTTCCAGTCTTGGATGGTCTGGGATGCATCTTAGGTATTTATCAAGCTTATTCTTAAACACATCCACACTCACTCCTGATATGTTTCTTAGATGAGCTGGCAGCACATTAAATAGTCGCTGCATTATCGATGCTGGTGCGTTGTGGATTAATGTCCTCTGCGCCTTTCTTAGTTTACCTGGTATATCTTTTGGCACTATTAATCTACCTCGGCTTGCTCTTTCTTATATTTTTAGCTCCAGGATGTTTTCAGTAATTCTTTCTATTTGCT
Organism: Palaemon carinicauda; assembly: GCF_036898095.1. Lineage (NCBI taxonomy): Eukaryota > Metazoa > Arthropoda > Malacostraca > Decapoda > Palaemonidae > Palaemon > Palaemon carinicauda. Next base: position 109,856,776 of record NC_090725.1, on the reverse strand, counting down.
TCCATGCTTGTATTATCATGTAGCGTTCTCTTCTTTCTAGACTATATAGTTTTAAAAATTGCAGTCTTTCCCAGTAGTCAAGGTCCTTAACTTCTTCTATTCTAGCAGTATAGGACCTTTGTACACTCTCTATTTGCGCAATATCCTTTTGGTAGTGTGGGTACCATATCACATTGCAGTACTCGAGTGTACTACGTACAAGAGTTTTGTAAAGCATAATCATGTGTTCAGCTTTTCTTGTTTTAAAGTGTCTGAATAACATTCCCATTTTTGCTTTCATTTAGCCAACAGTGTTGCTATTTGGTCATTGCATAACATATTCCTATTTAAAATTACACCAAGGTTTTTAATTGCCTCCTTGTTTGTGATTGTCTCATTATTAGGTCCCTTGTATGCATATACCATTCCTTCTCTGTTTCCATAATTTATTGATTCGAATTTATCAGAGTTCAATACCATCCTATTTATCTCCGCCCATTCATATATTTTGTTTAGATCTCTTTGTAGTGAGTTCCTATCTTCATCACAAGTAATTTCTCTACTTATTCTTGTGTCATCGGCGAAACTTCTCACTACGGAGTTTTCAACATCACAGTCTATGTCTGAGATCATAACAACAAACAGCAGTGCAGCTAATACCGTACCTTGTGGCACGCCAGATATTACCTGGGCTTCATCTGATTTCTCATCATTTGCAACCACTATCTGTTTTCTGTTTTGCAGGAATTATTTTACCCATTTTCCTATCTTTCCCACAATATTATGCTTTCTCATTTTTTTCTCTAATATATTATGGTCTACCTTGTCAAAGGCTTTTGCAAAATCTAGATAGATCACATCTGTGTCTTTTTCATTATCATATTTTTGTATATGTTTTCATAGTGTGCTATCAGTTGGGTTTGTGTACTTTTTCCAGGCACAAAACCGTGTTGACCTATATTAAACAAATTATTTTTAACTAAATGGTTCTTTATTTTCTTTTTTATTACCCTTTCATACACTTTCATAATATGTGATGTTAGACTAACAGGTCTATAATTGCTTGCCTCTAGTCTTGATCCACTTTTGAAGATAGGGGTTATATAAGCTAATTTATGTTTAACATATACTATATCTCGCTCATATCTACACTTTGTCTTAGCAGTATTGCAAGTGGCTTCGAGATAGTGTTTGCAGTTTTTTTTAACAAAATCGCTGGAACTCCATCTGGTCCGGCTGCCGATCCATTTTTAATTTCGTTTATAGCCTTGACAATATCTGCTTCATTAATATCTATATCCGTTAGATATTCAACATTTTCTTCTATCATTTCTGTTTCATTATTCTCATTCGCAATTCTTGGCGAGAGAGAGAGAGAGAGAGAGAGAGAGAGAGAGAGAGAGAGAGAGAGAGAGAAAGAGAGAGAGAGAGAGAGAGAGAGATTTTAATCATTAAAGTCGAAAAAAGACAAACAAATAGCAACCTTTGTACCAATCTTAGCAACCTTAATGATCAGAGAGAGAGAGAGAGAGAGAGAGAGAGAGAGAGAGAGAGAGATCTAATTATTAAAGTTGATCAAAGACAAACCAATAGCAACTTTTGCAACCTTGATGACCTCAAGCTGATCTTGAAATCTCAACCTGAGAGAGAGAGAGAGAGAGAGAGAGAGAGAGAGAGAGAGAGATTTTAATCATTAAAGTCGAAAAAAGACGAACAAATAGCAACCTTTGTACCAATCTTAGCAACCTTAATGATCACAGAGAGAGAGAGAGAGAGAGAGAGAGAGAGAGAGAGAGAGAGAGAAAAAATTAATTATTAAAGTCGTTCAAAGACAACCTAATAGCAACCTTTGCAACCTTGATGACCTGAGGATGATTTTGAAATCTCAACCTGAGAGAGAGAGAGAGAGAGAGAGAGAGAGAGAGAAATTTAATTATTAAAGTCGATCAAAGACAAACAAATAGCAACCTTTGTACCAATCTTAGCAACCTTAATGGAGAGAGAGAGAGAGAGAGAGAGAGAGAGAGAGAGAGAGAGAGAGAGTGCTCCATCTATCACAATGTTTATCAGTCCACATCTACAGGTTCCCAAAGTACGTGTCCCTACAGGAGACAATGCGAAACCGTAAGAAGTTTCTTTCGAACATGGCCTTCGACTCACGACCTATGAAACTGATGCAACTTGGATAAAGAATTATTTGACTGTTGCGTATATTCATTTTCATATGAACTTACTACAACTTTCCAATAAAAGATTTAAAGGTCACTCATGAATGGCAGAGGCAAGGGACAGTGCCCTAGAGACTGACCATAGATACATATGATCAGCGCACAAAGCCCCTCTCTACCCAAGCTAGGACTAAGAAGGCCCAGCCAATGGCTGCTGATGACTCAGCAGATAGATCTATAGGCTTCCCCAAACCCCCATCCCATCCTTAGCTCACAAGGATGGTGAGGTTACACCGATCAAAGGAACTAACGAGTTTGAACGGGACTCGAACCCCAGTCTGGTAATTACCAGGCAAGGACGCTACCATCCGGCCACCACAACCGAGATTTCCTGCCCCAAACTACTCAATTAAGTACACTACTTTATTAGAATCTATTATATCCTTTATCAACTTTAATCATTTTATATGAAAATCACATTAACATAGTTTTTATATGAAATATCTGTTTCAATGTTATTGTTTTAAAACATTTTATTTTAAATGTTCATTACTTCACTACTCTATTTCCTTTCCTCACTAGGCTATTTTTCCCTGTTGAAGCCCTTTGGCTTAGCCTTATAGCATACTGCTTCTCCAACTAGGGTTGTAGCTTAGCTAGTAATAATCACATTACTGTCGAATCCTATTCACCGCCATCTACAACTTTATCATGAAAATTTCAATATTTCTTTTCAAACTAAAATATTGATAAAAGAGAGAAACGTGATCCTTAATTTGACATTCGCATTAAATATTTACTAAAATCTTTTTGTCTTTTTTTGTTCAACTTTTGTAATTACAAATTACATTATCTCTAAAATACTTTTGTCTTCTCTTCATTCAACTCCCCTTAATTGCATACAATGCATAACAACATTCTCTCTACTCTAAAATCCATTTGGCTTATTTTGTTTCCACTTCTCTCAATAACAACATTCTAAAATCCTTTTGTCTTCTCTTGTTTCATCTTTCCCCAATTGCATGCAGTTGCATAACGACATTCTTAAATCCCTTTTTCTTCTCTTGGTTCAACTTCCCTCAACTGCATGCAACGAAAGGCCATAGAGACTTGAATCCTGGGAACCAAACAACTCAGTAGCAACTTCAGACATTGCAAATATTGGAATAAAGAAAGATGGTAAAAACTCCATAACATTTATTGACATTAGGATGTGAAAGATGGAGAAAATTATATAATGACTTATATTAGAAGCTACAAACAGAAGGAAAGGAAAAAATTAATGTAACAATGGAGAGCGTAAATTGTATAATGACATATTAGAAGCTACAAACAGAAGGAAAGGGAAAAAACGTAATGTAATATTAACATTTACAATGATAACAAAAAGTAACTTCCTATTGTATCGACCCCTTCAATGTATTAGAGCAAAACAAAGAGAATCATTAATAAATAGCGCATATAAGAGCATATAAGTATGGACGACAAATATGTCATGAAAATAATAATTAGGAAAAATTGCATATGAACGAGGCTTGCAACGGGCCATGGGAGGTCAGTACTTCCGTTGCTTATTGTTGTTGTTGTTGTTGTTTTGGCACATGATAATTTGAGCCTCTTGTAAATACCATCATTATCAATATCTTTTCATAACGATTAAACATTTGAATTTTAACTTCACTATACAATAAAGAGCAAGTGTCTGGATATCATCATCATCATCATCATCATCATCATCTCCTCATACGCATATTGACGCAAAGAAACAATATTCAACAGATTTCGTAGATTTCAGAACAAAGACATCAGAAGAATATTAGGAGTTAGATGGCAGGACAGGATTAGAAATGAATCTATAAGAGAGGTTACCCAAGTGTGTCTGGATATATATATATATATATATATATATATATACATATATATATATATGTATATATATATGTATGTATATATATATATATATATTCATATATATATATGTATATATATATATATATATATATTCACAGTATATATATATATATATATATATATATATATATATATATATTCTGGTCCCGCATAGCCTAGAAGTCTATCTGCTGACTCATCAGCGGCCATTGCCTGGCCCTCCTTGGTCCTAGCTTGGGTGGAGAGTAGGCTTGGGCGCTGATCATAAGTATATATGGTCATCTCTAGGGTATTGTCCTACTCGATAGGGCAATGTCACTGCCCCTTGCCTCTGCCTTTCAACTTTTTAAACAAGGAGATGCCAAATTCGAAAAGAAAAAGAGACAAATTTCAAAATAAAAGAAGAGGGAGACAAAGGAAAATAATCTCTCTCTCTCTCTCTCTCTCTCTCTCTCTCTCTCTCTCTCTCTCTCTCTCTCTCTCTCTCTCTCTCAAGAACTATATAAATGCTTAAACTAATTCGCTCTACCAAAGAACAATTGGAGTCTCCCCGATGGACTAAAAAGTCTTTGAGACACCCAAAATCCTTGTAACACTCTCTCTCTCTCTCTCTCCTCTCTCTCTCTCTCTCTCTCTCTCTCTCTCTCTCTCTCTCTCAAGAACTCTATAAATGCTTAAACTAAATCGCTATACCAAAGAGCAAACGGAGTCTCCCCGGATGGACTAAAAAGTCTTTGAGACATCCAAAATCCTTGTAACACTCTCTCTCTCTCTCTCTCTCTCTCTCTCTCTCTCTCTCTCTCTCTCTCTCTCTCTCTCTCTCTCTCAAAATGCTTAGACTAAATCGCTCTGCTCTGTGCAGAAGAGGGAGACAAAGGGAAAGAATCTGATCAACTAAGGTAAAGCAACTGTCTTTTCCAAAAGACCCAACATCGAGTCACGATTCCTTTATGGAAAAGATCCTCACGTTCGACCTGCGTGCAATTTCTGCGGTTTGGCAATTGCTTCATAATGGCGCAGAAAATGCACAGGTATTGCTCAATCGGGATTTTTTTTTTCCTGGCAAAAAAAAAAAGGTAGAAAATCCCAGATTGAGCGAAAGTCAAGGTACTATTGGTAGAATTCGTTTCAGTAATGGAAGGTCTTATAGAAAGTGATATTGACAAAATCTGTTTAAGTAATGAAAACAAAAAACGGTAGAAAATCCCAGAGAGAGCAAAAGTCAAAGAAAATGTGCTATTAGTAGAATTCGATTAAGTAATGAAAGCATAAAAAACGGTCAAAATCTCAGGGAGAGTAAAAGTTAAAGAAAATGTGCTATTAGTAGAATTCGATTAAGTAATGAATGCATAAAAAACGGTACAAAATCTCAGGGAGAGTAAAAGTTAAAGAAAATGTGCTATTAGTAGAATTCGATTAAGTAATGAAAGCATAAAAAACGGTACAAAATCTCAGGGAGAGTAAAAGTTAAAGAAAATGTGCTATTAGTAGAATTCGATTAAGTAATGAAAGCATAAAAAAACGGTACAAAATCTCAGGGAGAGTAAAAGTTAAAGAAAATGTGCTATTAGTAGAATTCGATTAAGTAATGAAAGCATAAAAAACGGTACAAAATCTCAGGGAGAGTAAAAGTTAAAGAAAAGGTGCTATTAGTAGAATTCGATTAAGTAATGAAAGCATAAAAAACGGTACAAAATCTCAGGGAGAGTAAAAGTTAAAGAAAATGTGCTATTAGTAGAATTCGATTAAGTAATGAAAGCATAAAAAACGGTACAAAATCTCAGGGAGAGTAAAAGTTAAAGAAAATGTGCTATTAGTAGAATTCGATTAAGTAATGAAAGCATAAAAAACGGTACAAAATCTCAGGGAGAGTAAAAGTTAAAGAAAATGTGCTATTAGTAGAATTCGATTAAGTAATGAAAGCATAAAAAACGGTACAAAATCTCAGGGAGAGTAAAAGTTAAAGAAAATGTGCTATTAGTAGAATTCGATTAAGTAATGAAAGCATAAAAAACGGTACAAAATCTCAGGGAGAGTAAAAGTTAAAGAAAATGTGCTATTAGTAGAATTCGATTAAGTAATGAAAGCATAAAAAACGGTACAAAATCTCAGGGAGAGTAAAAGTTAAAGAAAATGTGCTATTAGTAGAATTCGATTAAGTAATGAAAGCATAAAAAACGGTACAAAATCTCAGGGAGAGTAAAAGTTAAAGAAAAGGTGCTATTAGTAGAATTCGATTAAGTAATGAAAGCATAAAAAACGGTACAAAATCTCAGGGAGAGTAAAAGTTAAAGAAAATGTGCTATTAGTAGAATTCGATTAAGTAATGAAAGCATAAAAAACGGTACAAAATCTCAGGGAGAGTAAAAGTTAAAGAAAATGTGCTATTAGTAGAATTCGATTAAGTAATGAAAGCATAAAAAACGGTACAAAATCTCAGGGAGAGTAAAAGTTAAAGAAAATGTGCTATTAGTAGAATTCGATTAAGTAATGAAAGCATAAAAAACGGTACAAAATCTCAGGGAGAGTAAAAGTTAAAGAAAATGTGCTATTAGTAGAATTCGATTAAGTAATGAAAGCATAAAAAACGGTACAAAATCTCAGGGAGAGTAAAAGTTAAAGAAAATGTGCTATTAGTAGAATTCGATTAAGTAATGAAAGCATAAAAAACGGTACAAAATCTCAGGGAGAGTAAAAGTTAAAGAAAATGTGCTATTAGTAGAATTCGATTAAGTAATGAAAGCATAAAAAACGGTACAAAATCTCAGGGAGAGTAAAAGTTAAAGAAAATGTGCTATTAGTAGAATTCGATTAAGTAATGAAAGCATATAAAAAGGTACAAAATCTCAGGGAGAGTAAAAGTTAAAGAAAATGTGGTATTAGTAGAATTCGATTAAGTAATGAAAGCATAAAAAACGGTACAAAATCTCAGGGAGAGTAAAAGTTAAAGAAAATGTGCTATTAGTAGAATTCGATTAAGTAATGAAAGCATAAAAAACGGTACAAAATCTCAGGGAGAGTAAAAGTTAAAGAAAATGTGCTATTAGTAGAATTCGATTAAGTAATGAAAGCATAAAAAACGGTACAAAATCTCAGGGAGAGTAAAAGTTAAAGAAAATGTGCTATTAGTAGAATTCGATTAAGTAATGAAAGCATAAAAAACGGTACAAAATCTCAGGGAGAGTAAAAGTTAAAGAAAATGTGCTATTAGTAGAATTCGATTAAGTAATGAAAGCATATAAAAAGGTACAAAATCTCAGGGAGAGTAAAAGTTAAAGAAAATGTGGTATTAGTAGAATTCGATTAAGTAATGAAAGCATAAAAAACGGTACAAAATCTCAGGGAGAGTAAAAGTTAAAGAAAAGGTGCTATTAGTAGAATTCGTGTCAGTAATGAAAGTATAAAGGACGGTACAAAATCCCAGAGAAAAAAATATCACAGAAAAAATGCTATTGACAGAATCCGTTAATTAATGTAATCATTAAACAATGTACAAAATCTCAGAGAGCAAAAGTCAATGAAAACAGACATCAACAAGAAAAACACTCTAAGAGTGAACAAGAAAAACACTCTAAGAGTGCAGGCCTCCAGCAGGGCAGCTTATTTCTCGAAACCAGCTTGCCTTTCCCATAATCAATTTATGACCGTAGGCGTATTTGATGTTTGTGTGCCAAGCATGTGCGAACATGGGGTTGAGCTTATGTTCGACCTTGACCTTTGACCTAGGACTTTCAAAATTTAATCACTTCTCAACACGACAATTAATCCCCGAAAGATTCACTTCTTGTGGTCAGGAAGTTGTTCCCAAACAGACAAACATGGGCGAAAGCATAACCTCGTCCCAACTTCGTTGGCGGAGGTAAAAATCTATATCAAGGATTAAAAATAAACGACTGTAAATAAAAGCTTATAAAATTTTTTATTTATGATCAATAAATACTATAAAGCCCCAATAACTTCTCCCGAAATTAATATATCTAAAAATGAGAACTGTATTAAAGCTATCTACGAAAGCTTTGCCAATGGACCTCCATCACTGATATACGGTACTTTTATTGATTATTATTATTATTATTATTATTATTATTATTATTATTAGCTAAGCTACAAACATAGTTGGAAAAGCAGGATGATTTACGTCCAAGGGCTCCAACAGGGAAAATATTCCAGTGAGGAAAGAAAATAAGGAAACAGATGGAATAGTGTGCCTGAGTGTACCCTCACGTGTAACAAGTTAGTTTGGATAATTCTTAAATTCACCTTGTAACCAATCATCATACAATTATCTGAAATTAAAACAAAACCTCAACAGCAAAATATATTCATGAAATAATCTCAATCTTGTATTTATTTTCCTTTTTAATGGCAGGACAGGATTGGAAATGAAACTATAAGAGAGATTACTCGAGTGCCATATGTGGATGAGATCATGGTGAGGGGTAGATGGAGATGGTTTGGGCATGCTCTTCGCTCTCCCCAAGAGAGATTAGTTCACCAAACTTTTAACTGGGATCCTCAAGGCATTAGAAGAGTTGGAAGACCCAGGCCTACATGGATAAGGACTATGAAGCATGAAGTGGGAGATGATGAATGAAAATGTATTGACTTGAAAGCTCAAGATAAAGACGACTTGCGAAATTTAACTGAGGCCCTTTGCGTCAATAGGAGTAGGAGGAAATTATGATGATGATGATGATGAAACAGGTAAACAAGTTATACCATATCTCGACGACCAAAGTGAGAGACGATGATTTTTTTTTAACTAATTGAGTCATCAGTTGATCAATTTCAACTGAAATTACTAGTAATTCCTCAACCATTTTTTCCTGGACCCTATCACAAGTGAACAACTGTTCAGACAGTGGACCAGACTTCATGAAAAGTTATCTACCTATTTAACTAATTCTACGTTAATTTTATGAAAAGTTATCTACCTATTTAACTAATTCTACGTTAATTTTATGAAAAGTTATCTACCTATTTAACTAATTCTACGTTAATTTTATGAAAAGTTATCTACCTATTCGACTAATTCTACGTTAATTCTATTCAATAAGTAGAGTCATATCCACTTATTATCGTTTCAAAATTTCAAACTTGCAGCGAATGTTTTTATTTTGAATAGGGTGACACAAGTCTCTTTTTATAGTTTACTTATGACAGATCTATTTCAATGTTGTTACTGTTCTTAATTTTTTCTTTATTTTAATTGTTCACTCCTTCTCTTGTAATTTATTTATTTCCTTACTTCCTTTCCTCACTGGGCTATTTTTCCCCAGTTGGAGCTCTTGGACTTACGGTATCCTACTTTTCCCAACTAGTCTTGTAGCTAAGCTAATAATAATAATAATAATAATAATAATAATAATAATAATAATAATAAAAGAGCCCTTTTAACTACTCACGGTCTAATGCATATAATTTATCTCAAACAGAACCAATGATTCTCAAGCTTTTAAAGTCTCTCAAAAAACCTCAAAAATATCTATGATTTTTTAATATTCATCTTTTCCTATAAAAGAGAATTCAAATCTTCAAGCAATAGTTTAATCCTTAAGATCAGATTAGTTTATTTCTCATGCAACCTTTTTTTCTCTCTCTCTCTCTCTCTCTCTCTCTCTCTCTCTCTCTCTAAAACAGTATTTATGAACAAATCAATTTATTCATAATGCAACCTCTCTCTCTCTCTCTCCTCTCTCTCTCTCTCTCTCTCTCTAAAACAGTATTTATGGACAAATCAATTTATTCATAATGCAACCTCTCTCTCTCTCTCTCTCTCTCTCTCTCTCTCTCTAAAACAGTATTTATGAACAAATCAGGTTATTCATAATGCAACCTCTCTCTCTCTCTCTCTCTCTCTCTCTCTCTCTCTCTCTCAACCAAGCTTTTTACTTTACTTATTATTTTTTTTTCTTTTTTGCAAAGGGGGGCAGAACCAAGACCATCCCAAATTGCACATCACGAGGCAATGGAAACTGATTCAGCCTCGCATCAACGTGTCATTATGGCTCATTGGAGTCTGGATAATTATTAAATGGAGGGGCTACTGAGCTGCCTCTTTTTCTTCCAAGGTCATGAAATGTACGTTTCTTTTCAAGAAAATCAACCCTTCTTTTAATATATGCAGGGTGTGAAATTATAACACTCGAGAGCAACAAGCGTAATGTATGGGTAAATTGCTATCTTCTCTCTCTCTCTCTCTCTCTCTCTCTCTCTCTGAACACCAGACAAAGCAGTGTCTTCGAATTGCATGGGAAAATACACGCAAATGAACATGTATAATTTACAATAAAGAACCGCATAGTATATCAAAGAACAAAATTAGCACACCGATACTAATAGTAAAAATAACCTTAACAACTTTTATTTCTATATGAAATAATAATAATAATAATAATAATAATAATAATAATAATAATAATAATAATAATAATAATAATAATAAGTTTGACCAGAAAAAAAAATTCCTACTGATATTCACATCACACTCAAACCAATCAAAGGACCACTCTTGGGTCAATTTTTGTAAAGAGCAAAATTTACACAAAAATGTCTGAAAAATAATGCTGACGAACAAACTTACACAGAATACGAACTAAAAACATAACGTTGAAGGAAGTAGTGAAGATAATAATAACGTAAACACAATTCTTGCTTGTTGAATAAAAAAAAATATAAGAAATTAGGTATTAGGAATGGCGCATAAGCCGAAGTGCTCCCGGACCAAAGTGACCTTTCCAATATGGTAATTCTATTTTAAAATAGGATCCTACCCTTCAATTAAATTCATGTTCCCTTCGCGTTAAGGACCCATATCACAATTTACCCTGTCGCACACCCAGAGAGCATTTACATACAGCCAAAGGCTTTCCTTCAGTTTGTAGCTTAGAAAAAAAATAATTTTTTAGGGCCGTGATTTTAAAGTTTAAGAGGTCGATCATGAATGACAGACGCAAGGGACAGTGACATTCTCATTTTAAGCAGGACAATGCTCTAAAGACTGACCATATATACATATGATCAGCATCCAAAAACCTCTCAATCCAAGTAAGGACCAAGGAGGGCCCGGCAATGGCTGCTCATGATTCAACAGGTAGATCTATAGGTTCCACCAAAAGCCACATTCCTTAAATTATAAGGATTGATTGCCAGAATGAGGTTCGAGTCCCGCTCAAACTCGTTAGTTTCTTGCAGCGTCTGTAACCTCACCATCCTTGTGACCTAAGGACCGGGGGGTTTTGGCAGAGCCAATGGGTCTACCTGCTGAGTCATCAGCAGCCATTGCCTGGCTCTCCCTGGTCCTGGCTTGGGTGCACAGGGGGCTTGGGCGCTGATCATATGTATATGTGGTAAGTATCTATGGCATTGTCCTGCTTTCTAGAGCAATGTCACTGTCCCATGCCTCTGCCATTCATGAGCGGCCTTTAAACCATAACGTTCAAATTTTATACCACATGTGTAACAAGAAAAAGATGCACAATCTAATTTAACACTGTTACTGATATTAAAATATTTTATACTAATTATCATTTACTTGTAGTTTTTATTTTTTTTTATTTCCTCACTGGGCTATTTTTTCCCCAGTTGGAGCTCTTGGGCTTATAGCATCCTGCTTTTCCAACTAGGGTTGTTGATTGGCTAGTAATAACAATAGCAATTTAATTCTCCTTCTTTTCAATCTGACTGATGTATCGACTTTCAACTTTTTTTATAAACTCAAAGTATTATAAATTTGTGCAATTCATTTCATCTTCAGTATTATTATTATTATTATTATTATTATTATTATTATTATTATTATTATTATTATTACTTGCTAAGCTACAACCCTAGTTGGAAAAGCAGGATGCTATAAGCCCAGGGCCAGGGGCTCCAACAGGGAAAATAGCTCAGTGAGGAAAGGAAGAAAGGAAAATAAAATATTTCAGGGAGAGTAACAACATTAAAATAAATATCTCCTATATAAACTATAAAAACTTTAACAAAACAAGAGGAAGAGAAATAAGATAGAATAGTGTGCTCGAGTGTACCCTCAAGCAAGAGAACTCTAAACCAAGGCAGTGGAAGACCATGGTACAGAGGTTATGGCACTACCGAAGACTAGAGAACAATGGTTTGATTTTGGAGTGGCCTTCTCCTAGAAGAGCTGCTTACCATAGCTAAAGAGTCTTTTCTACCCTTACCAAGAGGAAAGTAGCCACTGAAAAATTACAGGGTAGTAGTTAACCCCGTAAGTGAAGAAGAATTATTTGGTAATCTGTGAAGCCAGGTGTATGAGGGCAAAGGAGAATATGTAAAGAATAGGCCAGACTATACAGTGTGAGTGTGTAGGCAAAGGGAAAATGAACCGTAACCAGAGAGAAGGATCGTAGTACTGTCTGGCCAGTCAAAAGACCCCATAACTCTTTAGCGGTAGTATCTCAACGGGTGGCTGGTGCCTTGGCCGTAGCCTTTCTTAACCTTTACAATCAGTAATACATTACAAAACCTATTATTCATCAATTGCCACACACTTATCACTTATCTAAAGCGGAGTTTTGAAGTTAAGATGAACAAAATGGAGGTATATAAGTGTCTATTGAAGGAGCTATTGGGACTTTTAAATTGCTAAATTACATACAATTTGGAATTAATCATAAACTCTTTTTGTTAAATTGTATGCAACATAAAATTATTTACATTAAATTCTGTGTTGAATTATATACAACCTAGAATTAATTACATTACTTTTTTTTGTTAAAGTATATACAACCTAGAATTAATTACATTAAAATCTGTGTTATATTACAAACAACGTAGAATTAATTACATTAGAATATGTGTTAAACTGTATACAACCTATAATAATTACATTAAAATCTGCGTTATATTACAAACAACCTAGAATTAATTACATTAGAATATGTGTTAAACTGTATACAACCTATAATAATTACATTAAAATCTGTAATATATAATAAACAACCTAGATTTAAGTACATTAAAAACATGTGTTAAACTGTATACAACCTATAATAATTATATTAAAATCTGTGTGTTAAACCTGGAATTACATTAAATTGTGTCAAATTATATGAAATCTAGAATTAATCAGACTAAATTCTGAATTACATACAACCGAAAATGAATTACAATAAATTTTTGTGTTAAATTATATACTGTACAACCTATAATTACATGTATCTGCGTGTTAAATTATATAAAATCTAGAATTTATCAGACTAAATTCTGTGCTAAATTACATACAACCAAAAATTAATTATATTAAATTATGTTAAATTATATACAACCTAGAATTATACTAAATGGTTCAATTATATACAACCTACAATTAATTACAGTAAAATCTGTTACATTATATACAACCTAGAATTACATTAAATTTTGTTAAATTACATACAACCGAGATTTAATTATATTAAATTCCGTGTTAATATTATATACAACCTAGAATCGATTACATTATATTCTATATATTAAGTGGTACACAAAAAAACAATTTCGCTTAAGACACCGATCAAACTTGTAAACGGCAAAGTTGTCGAGCATGAGAACAAGTTGAAGTAAAAAAAAAAAAAAAAAAAAAAAAAAAAAAAAAAAAAAAAAAAAAAAAAAATTAAAACAAGACTTTGCCACAACACCATCTGAGTCCACAGCGAACAGCCTGTGACAGACTTGATTATTACGTGGGCTTAACCACGCCACACGCAAGTCCGAATCATATGAACGATAGTCACAGGCTGCTGTGAAGTTTAAAAGAAATGGCAGAGTACTTTCAGGAACATACGTATGTATACTCTGTGTTCAGTTAAATAATATATATATATATATATATATATATATATATATATATATATATATATATATATATATATATATATATATATCATCATCATCATCATCACCATCATCTCCTCCTACGCCTATTGACGCAAAGGGCCTCGGTTAGATTTCGCCAGTCGTCTCTACCTTGAGATTTTAAATCAATACTTCTCCATTCATCATCCACTATTCACGCTTAATAATCCTCAGCCATGTAGGCCTGGGTCTTCCAACTCTTCTATCTATCTATCTATCTATCTATATATATATATATATATATATATATATATATCAAAAACAATAAATACAGCTACATTATATCTAGTCCACTGCAAGACAAATCTCTCGGACATGTCTTTATTCATGTCTGGGGTTTAGCCAGTTTTCATCATCCCGATGGCCAGGTGATGGTGGGAGATTATCGTCTGGTCGCTCACAGCAAACCAACCCAGTATGGGTGGCCCTGATTAGCACAGCTTTGCTGATCGTGGCGATACACAAACCCTTTCACCACGTTAAAATACCCCACTCAGAAAGGAATATATAATTATAATTTTTACTATACTGAGCAACGATATCAGAACTTATGAAAATTGAAAAAAAAAAAATTCATTGTTACTGGTCAATGTCTCTAAAGTATAAAATTTCTAGTTTATCATATTTTTTTTAAGCAATCTGACAGCATATCTCCCGTTACTAAACTACAACGAAATATTTATTTATTGCAAGTCATACAGGATATATTCCAAAATCTCCCTTTTATTCACATTTACTTTGGATAATAACTTTTTCAAAAACCCTAAATATCACAATTTCGAAATTCAAAAAAGGCCCACTCGAGCATCTAAAATAACGTCGAAAATTCACATACTAGAAAAGCCACTTTGCCCAAAACAGCAACCTCCTGCAACAGCAGCCATACCATCGTCTCCAATCTCCCGAAATGTCTACCTTGGGTGTGGAGCAATTGCTCAAACTAGCACCACTCCGTCGCCTATTCGTCATCATTTTCTACTGCTCGAAAACACTGTCATTTCCATCCGAGATACTTAACGCGGTAGAAGTCCGAAAGGGGTCATTCGGTTTCATGCCAACTATTGACACAGGAGTGCCTGATGATTCCTTTGCGTGTGATTGGCTGATTACGACTGTACGAGGAATGTGATTGGCTGATTATAACTGTACGAGGAATGTGATTGGCTGATTATGACTGTAAGAGGACCTTAGCTAGAAGCCATCATCTCTCGGTAGGGGGACCTTGAGAGAGAGAGAGAGAGAGAGAGAGAGAGAGAGAGAGAGAGAGAGAGAGAGAGAGAGAGAGAGGGTAGGAAGCTAAAAAAATGGGTTCTCCATGAGATGAAGACGAGATAATGAAAGGGGACACAGACATGACATGATGTACCAGTGCAGAATCATGCTTCTACCACTCTGTGGACTTTTTTATGATGTCAGTAACAGTCTTTAACACCTAAAACGTATATAGTGATGCCTTATTCCTTCTTAATTGATTGACTTCTGGCATAATGACATCATAGATTGACGTCGATATCATTTGTTATTATTCCTTCATTCACATTTTTACAATTCACAAATTCTTCATTGATCTCAGTTTCATAGTTAGATTATAAACCAATGCATTACAACATCAAAATCCTGTGTGTATGGACAGAATGTCTTATAACCTTTGTATGGGAAGTTTAAACTTTTGTATGACGAAAGTCTTATAACTTTTGTATGGGGTTCAATACTACACAGTATTCTAGAAGTTTTATTCCGGTTGTGACCAAGTTGTGGAATGATTTTCTTAATCGGGTAGTTGAATCAATAGAACTTCAAAAGTTCAAAGTTGCCGCAAATGTTTTTATGTTGAACAGGCTGACATAAGTCTTTTTATAGTTTATGTATGACATATCTGTTTTGACATTTTTACTGTTTTTAGACTGATTTATTGTTAATGTGTTCTCATCATTTATTTATTTCCTTATTTCCTTTCCTCACTGGGCTATTTTTCCCTGTTGGAGCCCTTGGGCTTTTAGCATCTTACTTTTCCAACTAGGGCTGTAGCTTGGCTAATAATAATAATAATAATAATAATAATAATAATAATAATGGGGAGATGAAACCTTTGTATGGGGAATGTCTTATAACCTTTGTATAGGGAGTTTAAACCTTTGTATGGGGAGATGATACCTTCGTATTGGGAATGTCCCTTTGTATGGGTAGTTTAAACCTTTGTATGGGCGATTTGAAACTTTTGTATGGGGAGATGAAACCTTTGTGTAGGAAATGTCTTACAACCTTTGTATGGGGAATTTAAACCTTTGGATGGGGAGTTTAAACCTTTGGATGGGAAGATGAAACCTTTGTATAGGGAGTTAAAACCTTTGAATCGAGAGTTCCTAGCCCTATAGAATCCAGCAATTGAAGCCAGCCCACGGCAGGAGTAATAAAAAAAAAAACCTATTTTATTGTTTCTTAAGGCGCGGCTAAACCAATTCTTTTCAAGGTACCCAATTATTCAGACGATACCTCCAAGCTCGCTCTCTCTCTCTCTCTCTCTCCTCTCTCTCTCTCTCTCTCTCCTCTCTCTCTCTCTCTCTCTCTCTCTCTCTCTCACAAAATAAGTTAGGCAAGATCATTAGAACCCTTTAAATGCTTAAAATAAACCGCTCTACCACAGAGCAAATGGAGTCTCCGTGGATGGACTAAAAAGTCTTTGAGACATCCAAAATCCTTCTCTCTCTCTCTCTCTCTCTCTCTCTCTCTCTCTCTCTCTCTCTCTCTCTCTCTCTCTCTCTCTCTCTCTCTCTCTCTCTCACAAAATAAGTTAGGCAAGATCATTAGAACCCTTTAAATGCTTAAAATAAATCGCTCTACCACAGAGCAAATGGAGTCTCCGTGGATGGACTAAAAAGTCTTTGAGACATCCAAAATCCTTCTCTCTCTCTCTCTCTCTCTCTCTCTCTCTCTCTCTCTCTCTCTCTCACACACACAAAATAAGTTAGGCAAGATCATTAGAACCCTTTAAATGCTTAAAATAAATCGCTCTACCACAGAGCAAATGGAGTCTCCGTGGATGGACTAAAAAGTCTTTGAGACATCCAAAATCCTTCTCTCTCTCTCTCTCTCTCTCTCTCTCTCTCTCTCTCTCTCTCTCTCTCTCTCTCTCTCTCTCACACACACACAGAATAAGTTGGGCAAAATCATTAAAACTCTTTAAATGCTTAAACAATCGCTCTACCAAAGAGCAAATGGAGTCTCTGTGGATGGACTAAAAGGTCTTTGAGACATCCAAAATTCTTGTAACTCTCTCTCTCTCTCTCTCTCTCTCTCTCTCATCTCTCTCTCTCTCTCTCTCTCTCTCTCTCTCTCTCTCTCTCTCTCTCTCTCTGAGAATGAGTTAAACAAGATCATAAAAACTCTCAAAATACTTGAATTAAATCGCTCTACCAGAGCAAATGGAGTCTCAGTGGATGGACTAAATAACTCTTTGAGACATCCAAAATCCTTGAAACCTACTCTCTCTCTCTCTCTCCTCTCTCTCTCTCTCTCTCTCTCCTCTCTCTCTCTCTCTCTCACACACACACATACATGCCCACCCATCTTCCGAACCATATAAAGCATGTAGGTTCAATCACTTTGTCACCTCGTCATTATAATATTATACACTCCTGGCTTCGAAGGCTCCGGCCAATAACTACCCAAGCTCTGAGACCCTGACGTAGATCCTAATTTCAATCCAGGTGTAGGCGTAACTTTAGGGCTGGAGACAGGGAGAGGAATTGCATCAGGTGTCAAGATGGTGGTGTATGAGGGAGCAGAAGATATAAACACGAAGAAGACAAGAGTTGTAAGTTTAAAGATTGGAAGAGAGTGGAGGAAAGAGATAGCAGATAAATTACTAATACGTGAAATTGAAGATGGAAAATTATGTTAAAGCAAAGCAGAAAATGTAAAGAAAACAAAAAATATGATAAAAAGGGAATAGGAAAAGGTGATAGTGGTAGAAAATAGATAAAAATAATGTTGAAGCAGAGGAAAATGTAAACAAAACAAAAAATATGATAAAAAGGTAATAGGAGAAGGTGGTAGTGGTAGAAAATAGATAAAAATAATGTTAAATCAAAGAAGAAATTTAAAAAAAAAAACAAAAAATATGATAATAATTGAATAGGAATAGGGGGGTAGTGGTAGAAAATAGATAAAAATAATGTTAAATCAAAGAAGAAAATGTAAACATAACAAAAACTATGATAATAAGGGAATAGGAAAAGGTGGTAGTGGTAGAAAATAGATAAAAATTATGTTAAATCAAAGAAGAAAATGTAAACAAAACAAAAAAAAAAGAATATGATAAAAAAATGAATAAGAGGAGATGGTAGTGGCATGGGGTGAAACCCGCAGGGGAAGAGTCAAAGAAATGACCCCTAATTTACCCGGGCCCGAGACGAGAATGTGCGAGCGGCGGGGAGGTAGGGGAGGGGGAGAAGACAGCTCTGGACGTCTGTCAGCCAGCCGCTCTTCACCGTCACTTCCAACATTCATTATTCCACATTCTCAAACCTGAAATTAACATTTTATCCCATGAGTTACCTGCAGAGAAGATGCCGGGACTGCCCACGAGGGACAAAGGCAGGAAAGGGTATATATCACGTTTAAGCTTCTATCTTCTTCTCTTCTCTTCTTTTCTCTTCTCTTTTCTATTCTATTCATTCCTTATACCACGTCTAAACTCATTTTATTTCGTTTTTCTATTCCTTCTTGTGCTCTCTTAAGTGGGTTTTCTTTTTACATTTCCATTCTGCCGTTCATAATACTCTATTTTTTTTTCTTCTTTTCTTCATTCTTGTGCTTTCTTAAAGTTTCTCTCTCACCCATTACACTCCATTTCTTTTCTTTTCCATTCATTCTTCTGCTCTCTTGTGTTCTTTCCTTTCCACATTTCCACAATATCACCCATAATCCATTTCATTTCATCATTTTTTTCATTCTTATGCTCTCTTGCTTGGTTTCTTTGTCGCCCATTATACTCCATCTCTTTTCTATTCATTAATATGCTCATAAGTGGTTTTATTCTCATCCATAATACTCCATCTCTTTTCTTTTCTATTTATTCATGTATTCTGCTGACACTTCATTTCTTTTCTATTCATTTTTCTGCTCTTTTAAGTTATTTCTTTTCCATATTCCCACTCACCCATAATACCCCACTGGGTCTCTCCCACCCCCATTTTTCTCCACCATCTCAAATTCCATATTCCCACTCTATCACCCATGATACCCCACTGGGTCTCCCCCTACCAATTTTTCTCCACCATCTCCAATTCCACATTCCCACTCTCTCACCCATAATACCTCACTGGGTCTCCCTCTCCACATTTTTTTCCACCATCTCCAATTCCACATTCCCACTCACCCATAGTACCACACTGAGTCTCCCCCACCCCATTTTTCTCCATCATCTCCAATACCACATTCCCACTCACTCATAATACCTCACTGGGTCTCCCCCTCCCATTTTTTCTCCACCATCTCCAATTCCACATTCCCACTCACTCATAATACCTCACGGGGTCTCCCCCACCCCATTTTTCTCCATCATCTCCAATACCACATTCCCACTCACTCATAATACCTCACTGGGTCTCCCCCTCCCATTTTTTCTCCACCATCTCCAATTCCACATTCCCACTCACTCATAATACCTCACGGGGTCTCCCCCACCCCATTTTTCTCCATCATCTCCAATACCACATTCCCACTCACTCATAATACCCCACTGGGTCTCTTCCCCTCCCAATTTTTCTCCACCATCTCCAATTCCACACTCCCACTCACCCATAATACCCCACTGGGTCTCCCCCCCTTCCCAATTTCTCTCCGCCGTCCCCAAGTCGTTAACCATTGCGTCGAGAGAGATCTAAAGTATATCGAGAGAGTGTAAATTGGCTGGCCGGGACCTCACTGGCAATTAGCATCAACCCGACATGTCATAAAAGCTCAGGTGAGAGAGAGAGAGAGAGAGAGAGAGAGAGAGAGAGAGAGAGAGAGAGAGAGAGAGAGAGGCCTGGTGAAAGCGAAGGAAAGGTTCATTGGTGTGCAATCATTAAGGCTTTTTATGAGAGAGAGAGAGAGAGAGAGAGAGAGAGAGAGAGAGAGAGAGAGTTAAGGATAAACATCTGCATATAACTCTAGCTTGAGGGTACATCCAGGCATACTATTCTATTTGTTTCTTTATTTCCTTTCCTAACTGAGCTATTAATATCATTATTTTATTATCATGATTATATATATATACATATATATATATATATATATATATATATATATATATATATATATACTTCATATATATGTATATATATATACATACATATAAAATATATATATAGATATATATATAGATATATATATATATATATATATATATATATATATATATATGTTTAACTAACCTACAAACCTATTTTTAAAAGCAGGATTCTCTAAGCACATGGGTTCCAACAGAGAAAAATAGCCTAGTAAGCAAAGGAAATAAAGAAATAAATAAACTACAAAAAGGTAATGAACAATTACTACAAAATATCTTAAGATCAGTAAAAATTTTAAAATAGAATTGTCATATATAAACTATGAAGAGAGACTTATGTCAGCCTGCTCAACAAACATAAAAAACATTCGCTGCAAGTCTGTACATCTGAATTTCCATCGATTCAATGCCCGATTAAGAAGATCATTCCATTATCTGGTCTAAGATTGTAATATTGTCTTTTAATCCATAGGATAAAATTATACATATGCATGCATAATGAAACAGGGGTTAAAATATTCAGTCATATTCAGTCAAATTGAAAATCCAAAAAGCTATGAGTCATTTCAAGAACAGGAATAGAATAAATTCTATAGTATTAAAAGGAAAAAAAGGATCAAAAAAATTTGCCTAGGAATAAAAGTAAAAAAAAAACGTTTAAGATTCGTGAACAGTGTCAGAAACATTTCTATAGCAGCAAAAAAACGTTTAAGATTAAGGTATAGAATCAGAAACATTCCTATAGGATTAAATGAAAAAACGTTCCAGATTCAGCAACAAGATCAGAAACATTTCTATAAGGGTAAAGATAATAAACGTCTAAGATTAAGAAACAGGACCAGATACATTTCTATAGGAAGAAAAGTAAAAACGTTTAAGAGTCAGGAACAGGATCAGAAACATTTCTATAGGATCAAATGAAAAAACGTTCCAGATTCAGAAACAGGATCAGAAACATTTCTATAAGAGTAAAGATAGAAAACGTCCAAGATTAAGAAACAGGACCAGATACATTTCTATAGGAATAAAAGTAAAAACGTTCAAGATTCAGGAACAGGAAAAGACATTTCTATAAGAGTAAAGATAAAAAACGTCTAAGATCAAGAAACAGGACCAGATACATTTCTATAGGAATAAAAGTAAAAACGTTCAAGATTCAGGACCAGGAAAAGAAACATTTCTATAAGAGTAAAGATAAAAAACATATAAGATTAAGAAACAGGAACAGAAACACCTCTATAGCAGTAAAAGAAAAAAACGCCAAAGACAAAGTAGAAAATCCACAGATAAAATCACCAGTGAAAGATAATAAAACCACATTGATTAAGACCACATGATATAACATTAACTGCTACGTGTTTTTTCGGTGAATTGTTAGATTGAGATTACATTTGTCGTATATGCATCCTCCAGGTACACACCGAGTATGTATTTAACAGAAATGTACCCTACATAAATACAACTTAAAGGTTTGCTATCAAAAATTATATAACGTGCATCATATGATGTAATCTCATTGGTGTAATCTTTTTTTTTTTTAAATACCTCTGAGCTTTATAGGTATATCTAAATGAAATCGTACTTATATCAGTATCATGAAATACTTCATAGAACAAGAAAATTATAAGTATTTACGTATGATTATACACACACACACACTATATATATATATATATACATATATATATAATATATATATATATATATATATATATATATATATATATATACATATATATATATATACATATATATATAATATATATATATATATACATATATAT
>NC_090725.1:109817323-109832323 GCF_036898095.1 Palaemon carinicauda | reverse complement strand
ACCTGCAGAGTCATCAACAACCACTGCCTGGCCCTCCCTGGTCTTGGCGTGATGGGGAGGGGCCTTGGACGCTGATCATATGTATATATGGACAGTCTCTAGGGCAATGTCACTGTTCCTTGCCTGTCATTCATGACAGTTTGTGGTGGCCTGGGGGTAACGTCCTTGCCTGGCTATTGCCAAGCTTGGGTTCGAGTCCCGCTCAGATTCGTTATTTCCTTTGGTCGCTGCAATCTCACCATCCTTGTGAGCTGAGGATCGGGGGTTTGGGGAGCCTATAGGTCTGTCTGCTAAGTCGTCAGCAGCCTTTGCCTGGTCCTCCTTGGTCCTAACTTGTGTGGAGAGGAGGCTTGGGCGCTGATCATATGTAATTTGGTCAGTCTGTAGGGCATTGTCCAGCTTGATAGGGCAACGTCACTGTCCCTTGTCTCTGTCATTCATGAAAGACCTTTAAACCTTTAGGGCCTTTAAACTAAATGTTTCCAACAATTCCCTCATGAAATGATTCTAGAATACAGAATTCTCTTCCAGAGAAGCTCCCCTTTTAGCTCATATCTTCTCCCTCCCCCTCCAACCCCTTCTCCAACCTAACCCCCCCCCCCCTCCAACCTAACCCCCCCCCCCCTCCAACCTACCCCCCTCCCCCTCCCCCTTCCTACTTTAGGTCTTGCCGTCAACCAAACACAAGTCACTAGGAGGTTGATAAGAAGAGCAGATAGTGTCAATTCCAACGTCGGTTCGCCGCCGCCACCCGCAGCTCCGTCATTTACACCTGTAGACTGACATGCTGGGGGATCTGGCCACAAGATGGGCGGGCGGGCGGGCGGGAAGGCGCGGGCGTGATGGCGAATAAATTAGAAATAAGCGTGGGAAATACATAATAAGCTAATTGAATGAATAAATTAAACTAGAGCCCATGTCATGGAATACTTGCACATAATAACTTTCCTAATTTTTATACAACAACAACAACAACAACAACAAATGAAGCTATTTCTAGTCCACTGTAGGACAAATGCCTCAGACATGTCAGTTCATGTCCGGGTTTGGCCAGTTTTCATCACCTCGCTGGCCAGTACAGATTGGTGATGGTGTGAGATTTTAGTCTGATCGCTAACAGCAAACCAAACTAGCATGGGTGACCCTGACTAGTACAGCTGATCATGGCGATATGCTAACTCTTTCACTAGGGTTGTAGTAGCCGATGTGGTAACGTTCCTGACTGATGAACACCAGACGGGGGTTCGAGTCCCGCTCACACTCGTAAGTTTCTTTGGTCACTGCAACCTCACCATCCTTGTGAGCTGAGGATCAGGGATTTGGGGGAGCCTATAGGTCTATCTGATGAGTCATCAGGAGCCATTGCCTGGCCCTCCTTGGGCTCTGATTATATAATATGGTCAGTCTCTAGAACATTGTCCTGCTCGATAGGACAATGTCACAGTCCCTTACCTCCGCCATTCATGAGCGGCCTTTAAAAAACCTACAAAGGTATCTCCACTCATAAAGGGACTTTATATACATGTTTATATAAATCATCATATGTTGAAGTAAGTTTAAGCCAGCGTGTTGTTTGCCGCTCTTCGTACATCAGATTTTGCACCAACCCTATTGCAAACTGGCAAACTTATGCACTGTTGCAAGGTAAGCTAAGGCTTGCAGACAAAGGTAACACATTAGTTTTGTTATCATTACCATAACTAGCAACACAGAAAAGAAAATATTACCCAACCTATAAGCTCACACTTTTCTTAAGATTTGGGTGGAAAAGGGGTTTGTAAGCTAGCCTTTATATATATATGGTAAACCTCTAAGAAATTATGCAAGAATCTCAATGACTTGTCCTTTGCCTGTGCCGCTCATGAGTAACCTTTAAACCTCCTTTGCCTTTAGGGGAGTCACATCCATAGCAGGTCTTATGAGAAGAAAAGTATTAATTTCTAATATACATTGACATTCCCCTTGCCTAAAATTAGCATCGTGTTTTAGTAATATTTTTTTCTTGAACCCCAGAATAAGATATTTAGATGAGCTACTCATTTTAGAATCTAAAATTTCATTGCATTATTATTATTAGTATTATTATTATTATTATTATTATTATTATTACTAGCCAAGCTAAAACCCTAGTTGGAAAAGCAAGATGCTGTAAGCCCAAAGGCTCCAACAGGAAAAAACAGCTCAGTGAGGAAAGGAAATAAGGAAATAAATAAACGATGAGAAGAAAATAACAATAAATTATTCGAAATACAGTAACATCAAAACAGATATGTCATATATAAACTATAAAAATAATATCTTTCTCTTCCCACACAACTATAAGGTTACTAATATCACCCTACAGGTCACCTGAACTGAAAGGAGGATATTATTATCATTATTACTTGCTAAGCTACAACCCTAGTTGGAAAAGCAGGATGCTATAAGCCCAGGGGCTCCAACAGAAAAAAAATAGCACAGTGAGGAAAGGAAACAAGGAAAAAAATATTTTAAGTACAGTAACATTAAAATAAAAATTTCCTTTAACAAAACAAGAGTAAGAGAAATTAAGATAGAATAGCGTGCCCGAGTGTATGCATTAGTACTGGAAAACATCCTGTGACATTGCTAATTTAAGTTCACTCAAAACAAAATCAAAATAAAACCAACATTTTAAAACCTTAGATGGTACAATAGCCAGCCTCTCTACTACTTCTTCTTTGTCTGCATCTTTTCCCACTTTTATGTGGGGTCGATGTTTCTGACCAGCGTTCTCCATCTACCTCTGTCCCACAATTCTTCTTCTTCTTCTTCTTTGTCTGCATCTTTTCCCACTTCAATGTGGGGTCGATGTTTCTGGCCAACGTTCTACATCTACTTCTGTCCCACACTTTATCACCAGTTAATCCCTTTGATCGAAGGTCATCCTTGATACAGTCCATCCACCTTCGCTTTAGCCTCTCTACTACAGATTTCATTAATTTACACAATGGGGTTCAATGAAAAGGCACCCTATTTGTTTTGAAATTAATTTAACACATTATTTTATGCTGTAAGTCTTCCTTCATATTCCTGTTCAGGAATTATGAAATACAGTAATAAAAGTTTTTTTAAATAAAATAAAATCAGAAATGAAGGTAAATAAAATAACAGGGATAAGGCTACTTCCTAACAAAGCCTCAAGCATCCTATACCCATCGGTTAATCCTATCCTTAACATATAATAATAAGAGAGTTAAGATCAAACCAACTGAATGATGTGCTTGAGTGTACCCTGAAGCTATAGAAATCTAACCCAAGAAGGTGGATAAAATACTCGGACTGATATAAACAAACTATTATTATTATTATTATTATTATTATTATTATTATCATTATTATTATTATTAGCTAAACTACAACCCAAGTTGGAAAACCATGATGCTATAAGCCCGAGGGCTCCAACAGGGGAATATAGCCCAGTGAGAAGAGGAAATAAAGAGACAAACTACAAGAGAAATAATGAACAATCAAAATAACATATTTTAAGAACAGTAACAACATTAAAACAGATCTTTCATGTATAAACTATAAAAAGAGATTTATGTCAGCCTGTTTAACATAAAAACATTTGAACTTTTGATGTTAGATATTAATACTACGGTAATAATGAACACTATCACAAATTCAAACTTCCAGCGAATGTTTTTATGTTGAACAGGCTGACATAAGTCTCTCTTCATAGTTTACATATAAAAGGTCTATTTTAATGTTGTTCCTGCTCTAAAAATATTCAATTTTAATTATTTATTAATTCTCTCTTAGTTTATTTATTTCCTTATGTCCTTTCCTTACTGGGCTATTTATCCCTGTTGGAGCCCTTGGGTTTATAGTATCCTGCTTTTCCAACTAGGGTTGTAGCTTAGCTAATAATAATAATAATAATAATAATAATAATAATAATAATAATGATGATGATGATGATGATGATGATGATAATAATAATAGTAATAATCATAATCATCATCATCATCATCATCATCCTAATAATAATAATAATAATAATAATAATAATAATAATAATAATGATAATGATAATAATCATAATAATAATAATAATAATAATAATAATGATAATGATAATAATAACAATAACAATAATAATAATAATAATAATAATAATGATAATAATAATAATAATAATTGGAGCAATTTGAAAGCTCAACTACAAAATTAATGCCACTGTGGCAGCTGTAACTTTCAATGAAACCAGCCTCCGAGAAATAATAATAATAATAATAATAACATCCAGGCAGCATGGACACTCATGTCCTTAATATGACAAACATCAAGAAATAACGGCACTCAAATAAGTAATAGCAATGGGGATTATAAAGCTTCTTTGAAGGTAAGAGTAAACAGATAGCTTATCAAAATCCTACAATCACTTTAACAGTCACGGAGTAGCAAATAGCGGTGTCAATTAACTAAATGATTTTCTAAAACAATTATTCTTCAACAATAAATGGAGCAGTTTAGGGTTGTGCTGGCCTATTGGAAAAGTCGATGCTTGGAGATCTGCCGGACTGGGGTTCGAGTCCCGCTTAAGCTCCGTAGTTTTTTTTAGTGTCTGTAAACTCACCAGCCTTGTGAGCTAGGGCTTGGTGGTTTAGGGGAGCCTATAGGTCATATGCCTAGAAATCTGCCGGACTGAGGTTCGAGTTCCGCTCAAGCTGGGTAGTTCTTTTGTAGTGTCTTTAAATTCTCCATCCTTGTGAACTAAAGATCGTGGTTTGTGGGAGCCTATAGGTCTACCTGCAGAGTCTTCATCAACCATTGCCTGGCCCTTCCCGGTTCTAGAAGAGGGGGCCTTGGACGCTGATCATACGTAATACGGTCAGTCTCTAGGGCCTTGTGCTCTTTACTAGGGCAATATCCTTGCCCCTGCCATTCATGAGCGGCCCTTAAACCTTCTAAACACCAAGACAAGGGTCTCGAAATGTCAATTCATGCCTGCTATTTAGCCAGTTATCATCACTTCATACTTAAAAGACTTTCTGTGAAACTGGGAGGCTGTACACTTCAGTTTTCGTGATTCATATATACAACAACAACAACAACAATAACAACAAATACAGCTGCTCTTAGTACACTGCAGGACAAGGGTCTATGACATGTTCTTATCCATGCCTTGGGTTTGGCCAGCTTTCATCAACAAGCTTGGCAATGCCGATTTATTGCTGATGGTGGGATACTTCGGTCTGATCGCTCACAGCAAACCAACCTAGTATGGGTGGCTCTGACCCATACAGAAAGTTAAGAATAACAATCTTAAATGTATACTAAAAAGTTGATACAAGATAACTTGTCAGTCGCTGGACGTACAACTGTAATTTTCGGATGGAAATTTCCATAGCCTTAAAAATAATGTATTACATTCCCAGTCAAGGTCGTTGATATAATTAAAGCATGCATCATCAACAGCTGTCAAACAATATACTCATTTCCTTCTATGGTCTTTTTACTTATTTTTTTTTTTCAATAGCATGAAAAGAAGTCACTTGAATTAAGAAGTCTCTATAACTTTGGATAAGGTAATAACAACTTTATCTACTTGATTACAAATATCCCAAGCAGATGCAATAAGCCCAAGGACTCTAACAGGGGAAAATAGCCCAGTGAGGAATGGAAATAAGAAAATAAACAAACTACAAGAGAAGTAGTGAATAATTAAAATATTCGAAACAAGGCATATGGAAAAAACGACAAATCGTATGTAAATATGGAGCATAATAATAATAATAATAATAATAATAATAATAATAATAATAATAATAATAATAATACAGAAACAATCTGTCTCTTCCATTCTTTCAATAAACATTTACACCACATAACGCTTCCATGAATTACCATTTAAAAACAAACTACTCTTATTTTCCAAAGTCATCGCCTGTCAATCAAGACAAGAGCTTGAGACTTGACCCCCGCGGGATATCCTGGTTGACAGGTACCTGTCAATTATATCCCAAGTGGCAGGGAAGATGGCGGTAAACCTGGGAAACAAACCGTGACAGGTAGAAAAAAAAAGGTACTGTGGAAGAAACAAATTTCCTCTGGGTGGAAGGAGAGAAGAAGAATGCCAGGTTGGCCTTTTTCGGGCCAAAAAACTCCTATTTTGGCCTTTTTGGGCCAGGAAATTTCAAATTTGGCCTTTTTTCGTGCTAGATACTTAAATTTGGCCTTTTTGAAATTAGTTAGCCTTAAATACTATATTTTTGGCCCTTTTCTACTATTAGGCTGGCCTTCTAAAGCTGCAGTTGATCAGACGTTGGCCTTTTCTTATTTGGAAAACCTGGCAACCCTGCAGTGAGGAGAAAAGACCTCAGGGAGAGTGAGGAAGGAGGGAAGGAGGTCTCACAAGAAAATCTCTCACGTTTATGTGAAAGCGTAGAAGTGTGTGTAGGATCTAACGAGCTAAGGACTCTGGAACAAAGCTTTGCTTTATGCTTCGTGGCATTTGTGGTTATAGATGTGTTTCACACACACATACACACATACATATATATATATATATATATATATATAATACATATATATATATATATAATACATATATATAATATATACAGTATATATAATATATATATATATTATATATATATATATACATATATATATACACATAAATATTTACTGTACATATATATGTCTCTTTATAATTTATATATGGTGTATAAAGATCTGTTTCAAGATTGTTACTGTTCTTTAAATATTTTATTTTAATTGTTCATTACTTCTCGTATAGTTTACTTAATTTCCCTGTTGAAACCTTTTGTCTTATAGCATCCTGCTTCTCCAACTAGGGTTGTAGCTTAGCT
The DNA here is from genome assembly GCF_036898095.1 of Palaemon carinicauda. Lineage (NCBI taxonomy): Eukaryota > Metazoa > Arthropoda > Malacostraca > Decapoda > Palaemonidae > Palaemon > Palaemon carinicauda. Next base: position 109,825,484 of record NC_090725.1, on the reverse strand, counting down.
AATAATAATAATAATAATAATAATAATAATAATAATAAAAATAATTCTAATATATGTAAATGTATGTATATATATATATATATATATACTGTATATATATATATATATATATATACTGTATATATATATATATATATGAGGCCCTTTGCGTCAATAGGCGTTGGGGGAGATGATATATATATATATATATATATATATACATATATATATATATATGTATACACACAGTATATATATATATATATATATATAGATATATATGTATATATGAATATATATATATATATGTATATATACATATATATGTATAATATATACATATAATTACACAGACACTTGCTCTTTACTATATAAAGGAGATAACCAATAGTTGTCAATCAAATTTCATATTCAGCTTCTATTACAACATTCTTACACCCGAAAAAAAGTATCTTCTACAGTAAATAAAAGCTATATCCTTAGAATATCGATTTCCTCATGTTCACGTTGGAGGAATACTTAAGGTTCGCAAAGTAACAATACTTAAGGTGGCGACCTCACTGTTTAAGTTTGACTTCGTGTAAATTTGCATGCGATTTTGCAGTGTCAGTCTCTCTCTTATATCTCAGATTACACTCGTGGAAATCTAATTTTTTGGAATAGACAAGTCCAAATCTATGAAGAGAAAGTCTTTGAATCTTAAACTGGCCGTAAATTGAAAGAGCACTGTCTCTATGATACATACATACATACATATATATGTATACACATACATACTTATTACTTTCCCGTATTTCAGCAATATTAATGAAGTGATGTTTTTCAGCCGACAACGTCTGCTCCTAGTTTAAGGTTTAAAGGCCGCTTATGAATGGCATTGGCAAAGGACAGTGACAGTGCTCTAGCAATCAGGACAATGCCCTAGAGACTAACCATATTACATAAATGGCTGCTGATGACTCAGTAGGTAGACCTATAGGCTCCCCTAAATTCCCCATCCTTAGCTCACAAGGGTGATGGGGTTGAAGCGACCAAAGGAACTAACACTCGGTTTAGCATCAAAATGCCCTGGAGACTGACCATATATACATATGAGCATTGCCCAAACCCCAAACGCCCCAATCCTTAGCGCACAAGGATGGCAAGGTTGCAGACACTACAAAAAAACTATCGAGCTAAAGCTATTTGCCTTACCATCCAAACTTATTTTAGACCTGATGATTATTAGTGTTCGTATTACCGGTTGTCTAGTTGTTTTCATTTACGATTTTTTCATTTGAATGTTACTAAGCCTGACTTTCATTGCCTTGATCGTTATATATTTTTCACTATTTATACAAATGGGACATTATTATTATTATTATTATTATTACTTGCTAAGCTGGAACCCTAGTTGGAAAAGAAGGATGCTATAAGCCAAGGGGCTCCAACAGGGAAAATAGCCCCGTGAAGAAAGGAAACAAGGAAGAATCAAATATATCTTAAGAATAGTAACAAAATAAATATTTCCTATATATACTATAAAAACTTCAACAAATCAAGAAGAAGAGATTTTAGATAGACCAGCGTGCCCAGTGCACCCTCAAGCAAGAGAACTCTAACCCAAGACAGTGGAAGACTAAGGTACCAAGGCTATGGCACTACCCAAGATTAGAGAACAATGGTTTGATTTTTTAGTGTCCTTCTCCTAGAAGACCTGCTTACCATAGCTAAAGAGTCTATTCTTCATAATAGATTTCATATTACCGACTCTCTCTACCTGTTTTTATTTACTAGGTTTTCATTTGAATTTCACTAAGCCTGTCTGGATGACAGGAAACTGTCAATCAATCAATCAATCACAAAGCCTGTCTCTTTATCTCTTTGTTTTTAGTTATACAAAGACGACATATTAACATAAAAGGAACGATCTCAGATAATAAAACATTTAAAAAATATAACTACCTCACTCATGAAAAAAAAAAAAAAAATCTACCAAATTGGAACGATCTCAATTATATATTTTTCATTATTTATACAATTTACGATTATATAATTATACATTATTTACATAAGGTACATTAACATATGAGAACGACCTCAGAAACTAATACACTCCCAAAACATGACATCCTCTTTCAAAAAAATTAAACAAATATACATTATCTATATAGGGTATATTAACATATGAAAACGGCCTCGTATCTCTTCCGAAATAGAATTTCATATTTCAAAAAAGAAAAAAAAAAAGAAAAAAAAACTGCCAAATTGTTTTCTGCAAAGTCAATTTGCCATTTTTCTTTTTTCTTTTTTCATAACGCGCGAATACTACTGGTGCATTCCTTCCAGGCAAAATATTGATATTGGAAAATTCCTTGCCAGCAGATACCACATCATAACAGGATTCAAAAGTGACTTTTTATGTGTAAAAAAACAATTAGTTGGACAACAACGCCTGAATACATTGGGACCTGTATTGAATATGTAATCCGTTTTCTATAGAGAGAGAGAGAGAGAGAGAGAGAGAGAGAGAGAGAGAGAGAGAATTATTCTCTTCAGAGTTTCTTATATAATGGTCACTGAAAACAACAAGTGAAACCATTTTTAGTCAACTGCTGGACAAAGGCCTCAGAATTGTCAATTTATGCCTGGGGTTTGGCCAGTTTTCATCACCACGCTGGCCAATTGCGGATCGGTGATGGTGGGAGATTTTTGTCTGTTGGCTCACAGCAAACAACCTAGTATGGGTGGCCCTGACATTACAGCTTTGCTAATCGCATATTGCTCTGATCAGAGAAGCATTACTAGTATGCATTTATATATATGATTTTTACGCATATATATATATATATATATATATGTATAAATATATATATATATATATATATATATATTTACATATATATACTGTATACACAATATATATATATAATATATATATATAAATATACAGTATATATATATAAATATATATATATATATATATATATCTATATATATTCATATAGCCTATATATAAATATATATATATATATATATATATATATATTTATATATATACTATATATATGTATATATATACTGTACATACAGTATATGTATATATATACTGTATATGTATACCGTATATATATATATATATATATATACATAACAATCATCTCCTCCCATGCCTATTGACGCAAAGGGTCTCGGTTAGATTTCGCCACTCGTCTTTATTCAATACTTTTCCATTCATCCTGTGCTTCATAGTCCTCAGCCATGTAGGCCTGAGTCTTCCAACTCTTCTAGTCCCTTGTGGAGCCCAGCTGAACGTTTGGTGAGCTAATCTCTCTTGGGGAGTGCGAAGAGCATACCCAATCCAAACCAAACTAAACCTTATATATATATATATATATATATATACATACATATATATATATATATATATATATGCCTGAATGTATCCGGAAAATTTACGTTTCCGTTCATAAATTTAAAATAAAGTGATAAAACAAAAGGAAAACTAGATCGTTATAAAAACAATAGACAATAAAAAATGTGAATCAGATAATGGATAGGCAGAACCCGTTAACACGATAAATCCAGAAACAAAAATACTTTTTTCATCTTGTTAAATCTGATAGGGAAGTTAGATGAAAGAATTGAGGGAACATTTAGCTAGCTAACCATGGTATGGAATAGCTTAGGAAGTCAAGTATCAATAAGAGTGATGTCTAAGTGGTTTGACCACAATTCTATCTATATAGAGTTTTTTTTTTTTTAACATGTCACGTTAGGCGTATGTAGAGGTTTAAAATTGAACTAATAAACTTGTCACAGATAGAATCGGATTGCTTACAATTATAAGTACACAAACAACTTTACTTTTGAATTTCCTCTCCATTTAAACAATAGGCAAACATTGATAAATCTTAAATTAACCTTTGTTTCCGTACAAATTTGAAGCTCACCAGGATAAAAGTTTAATTAGAACATTTTGCATAATTATCAATGAGGGATATATATATATATATATATATATACATATATATATATATATATATATAAACCGGTGTTGACTAATACATCAGAAACTTGAAGCACTTACTAAAGTCTTAGAACATAAGCTAGTTAAAACTGAAAGAGCTCTACGAATAACAATGATGGGAATAACATTAAGAGACATAAAGAGAGCAACATGGATGCTATAAAATAATATATTTTACAAGAAAACAAAGATTCACTGCCCTGAGAATTAACTTCCACTATATATCCAGGACAAGATTAGAAATGAAACTATAAGAGAGATTACTCGAGTGCCATATGTCGATGAGATCATGGTGAGGGGTAGATGGAGATGGTTTTGGCATGTTTTTTGCACTCCCCAAGAGAGATAGGTTCACCAAACTTTCAACTGGAGTCCACAAGGCACTAGATGATTTGGAAAACCCAGGCCTACATGGCTGAGGACTACGAAGAGCGAAGTAGGAGAGGATGAATGGAGAAGTACTGAATTAAAACCTCAAGCTAAAGACGACTGGTGAAATCTAACCAAGGCCCTTTACATCAATACGCGTAGCAGAAGATGATGATAATGATGATGATGAGGATAGTGATAAAATGCACATATACTCTGTCCTGGATCAGACATTCACCTAATCTGCATTAAGAATATTAAGAGCAATTAGATATAGGCAAAGTCTCTGGGTACCACAAAATTAAAAAATCAGAAAAATAACAATATATAAAAACTATTAATATAAAAGGAAACTTGAATGCAGAGACAAATCAATCAAGCAGCCTCTCTCTCTCTCTCTCTCTCTCTATCTCTCTCTCTCTCTCTCTCTCTCTCCTCTCTCTCTCTACGCCATCACCAACTTATTGAATATTTCACAATCGATAAATCCTCATCATTCAGCGGCCAATTAAAACCTTGAGCCCATAAACCTAGGCCTATAAAGAATCCGTCAACAATACCTGTCAAACAGGAACACGGGAGGGGGTAGATGGGAGGGGGTAGAAGGGAGGGGGTAGAGTAAGAGGCTTATATTCCAGAAATAAAGAGGGGGTGGGGTGGGATGAACATCTAATTGGTAAAAGTGGGGCCAATGTAATGGTGAATTAGGATTCGCAAATGAAGAAGAGAATAAGACTTGTACTATTAAGTCTCACACAAGGGTCCAGACTGCCCCTAGGCCCTTGGTTGGTCTTTAGATTGAAGCCCTTAGCTATGGAGAGAGAGAGAGAGAGAGAGAGAGAGAGAGAGAGAGAGAGAGAGAGAGAGAGAGAGAGAGAATAATTCTTTCCAGGGTTTGCTCTATCTGATGATGAGGTTAACTAGATGAAATATCAATAACTGATTTAATCTTGAGCAGAGAGAGAGAGAGAGAGAGAGAGAGAGAGAGAGAGAGAGAGAGAGAGAGAGAGAGAGAGAGAGAATAATTCTTTCCAGGGTTTGTTCTATCTCATGATGAGGTTAACTAGATGAAATATCAATAACTGATTTAATCTTGAGCAAAGAGAGAGAGAGAGAGAGAGAGAGAGAGAGAGAGAGAGAGAGAGAGAGAGAGAGAGAATGATTCTTTTCAGGCTTTGTTCTATGTCATGTTGAGGTTAACTAAATGGAACAATGTATTAACTAATTTGATCTTGAGCAAAGAGAGAGAGAGAGAGAGAGAGAGAGAGAGAGAGAGAGAGAGAGAGGTTAACCAAATGGATTATTACATTAACTTAGGTATATAAAATTCCATTTTGAGCAAAGAGAGAGAGAGAGAGAGAGAGAGAGAGAGAGAGAGAGGAGAGAGAGAGCATAGCATTCTCCTCATGGTTTGTTCTACTTAATGTCAACTAAATAAAGTATTCTATCAACTTAAGTATACCAAAGTGCAATTTTGTGCAGATAAAGTTACGACAATGATACTTCTACACTTCTTTAATTTTCTGTATTTGTTCTCCGTTGTGTTTTTCCATTAGCTATTTACCTAATACTATAAAACGGTAAATAGAAGGGCTAAAAAGGAAGGGAAGGAAGGAGAAAACAAGACACAAGGGTAAGAGCTGGAAAGGATCACTCAATACAAGTATGAGCGGACAGATGTCAAAAGAATCTGCTCTCTCTCTCTCTCTCTCTCTCTCTCTCTCTCTCTCTCTCTCTCTCTCTCTCTCTCTAAAGAGTCCAGTATGAATATCGTTAATTTATTCATACATCAAAGAACACTTTTGGAAAGCTGAACAACGACAGTGTAAATAAAAATAGATTACACAAATATAATATTAGTTAATAGTAAATATATATCTTTATATAGATATGAGCACTCACATACAAACACAGATTCCACCCTTTCCACCCCCTACCCCTTTTCTAACTACAACCCGCCGGTTCAGCAACCTGAGTGTGACCGGAATCATATATACATATATATATATATATATATATATATATATATATATATATATATAGATAGATAGATAGATACATAGATAGATAGATATATATATACACATATATATATATATATATATATATATATATATATATATATATATCTTCGCACTCCAAACTTTTAACTACGCTAAACAAGGCACTAGAAGAATTGGAAGACATAAGCCTACAGGACCCAGGACTATGGAGCGTGAATTAAGAGATGACGAATGGAGAAGTATTGATTTAAAAGCTCAAGATAAGAGATAAATGGCGAAATTTATGCGATGCCATTTGCGTCAATAGGCGTAGAAGGAGATGATGATGATGATGATGATGCTAGATAGATAGATAGATAGATAGATATATGGATAGATAGATAGATATATGGATAGATAGATAGGTAGATATGTGTGTATAGTCACTCTTGCTCTTTATTAAATATTCAATTTTAAAATCCAATGTTGAACAGTAATCAGAAGTGGTCACAGGTGTTTACAGTCATTCCAAGAACCCAGCATAACAGAAAATGTCTTTCATTTGATATGTGTAGCAAGAGTTCTAATTGGTCCGTCCTACCGCCTGATTCTCTCTCTCTCTATCTCTCTCTCTCTCTCTCTCTCTCTCTCTCTCTCTCTCTCTCTCTCTCTCGTCAATGAGAAATGCGTGACTGAAATGCCAGATATTCGTCACTTGTAAAGCATTCATATTTCAAAACACAGATAAATATAACCGAATTTTACCTATATAATATAGAGCAAGTCTCTCTCTCTCTCTCTCTCTCTCTCTCTCTCTCTCTCTCTCTTATATATATATGTAAATATATATATATATATATATATATATATATATATATATATATATATATATATATATATATATATATATATATGTATATGTATATTTATATGTATATATATACATACATATGTATACATGTGTATATACTTATATATATATATATATATATATATATATATATATATGTATATATATATGTATATATATATATATATATATATATATATATATATATATATATATTATACACAGTCGCACCCAGCTCTCCCATATTCGATCACGCTCAGCTCTAGCTATCATTGTCTCTCTGTAGGGTAGAGAGTAAGTAGTCATACCCTACTGAGAGGGGGATACGCGTGTGTGCATATTAATATATTAAACCGTCATATTTGGAGGGTCGCGTACACTAACTATTCTATATAAATCACCCAATATATGAAAGAATCAAGAGGAGAATTACTCATCAACAAGGCATCGTATCATGGTCTTCCATTGTCTTGGGGTTAATTTCTCTTGCTTGAGGGTACACTCAAACACAATATTCTATCTTATTTCTCTTCCTGTTACTTATTTAAGGTTTTATAGTTTATATATGAAAGATTATTTTAATGTTGTTACTGTTCTGAATATTTTTCATTTTAATTTTTCATTACTTCTCCCGATGTTTATTTATATCCTAGTTTCCTTTCCTCACTGGGCTCTTTTTTCCCCTGTTGGAGCCCTTGGGCTTATAGCATCCTGCTTTTCCAACCAGGGTTGTAGCTTAGCAAATAATAATAATAATAATAATAATAATAATAATAAAAGTAGGCCTAACAATAATAATAATAATAACAATAATAATAATAATTCCAATAACAATAATAATAATGTTATTGAAAATAACAAAAACAATAATAAAAACAATAATAATAATAATAATAATAATAATAATAATAATAATAGTAACAATAACAATAATAATAATAATAATAATAATAACAATAATAATAATAAAAA
>NC_090725.1:109799823-109814823 GCF_036898095.1 Palaemon carinicauda | reverse complement strand
ATATAAAGATCTTATAAAAATCAATAAATACCGTAAAGATTATGGAATAAATAGATCTTATGAAAATCAATAAATGCCGTAAAGATTATGGGATATAAATATCTTATGAAAATCAATAAATATCGTAAAGATTAAGGGATATAAAGATCTTATGAAAATCAATAAATGCCGTAAAAATTATGGGATATAAAGACCTTATGAAAATCAATAAATACCGTAAAGATTATGGAATAAATAGATCTTATGAAAATCAATAAATGCCGTAAAGATTAAGGGATATAAAGATCTTATGAAAATCAATAAATACCGTAAAGATTAAGGGATATAAAGATCTTATGAAAATCAATAAACGCCGTAAAGATTATGGAACATAAAGATCTAATGAAAATCAATAAATACCGTAAAGATTAAGGGATATAAAGATCTTATGAAAATCAATAAATACCGTAAAGATTAAGGGATATAAAGATCTTATGAAAATCAATAAATACCGTAAAGATTAAGGGATATAAAGATCTTATGAAAATCAATAAATACCGTAAAGATTAAGGGATATAAAGATCTTATGAAAATCAATAAATACCGTAAAGATTAAGGGATATAAAGATCTTATGAAAATCAATAAATACCGTAAAGATTATGGGATATAAAGATCTTATGAAAATCAATAAATACCGTAGAGATTATGGAATATAAAGATCTTATGAAAATCAATAAATACCGTAGAGATTATGGGATATAAAGATCTTATAAAAATCAATAAATACCGTAAAGATTATGGAATAAATAGATCTTATGAAAATCAATAAATGCCGTAAAGATTATGGGATATAAAGATCTTATGAAAATCAATAAATACCGTAAAGATTAAGGGATATAAAGATCTTATGAAAATCAATAAATACCGTAAAGATTAAGGGATATAAAGATCTTATGAAAATCAATAAATACCGTAAAGATTAAGGGATATAAAGATCTTATGAAAATCAATAAATACCGTAAAGATTATGGGATATAAAGATCTTATGAAAATCAATAAATGCCGTAGAGATTATGGAATAAATAGATCTTATGAAAATCAATAAATGCCGTAAAGATTATGGGATATAAAGATCTTATGAAAATCAATAAATGCCGTAGAGATTATGGAATAAATAGATCTTATGAAAATCAATAAATGCCGTAAAGATTATGGGATATAAAGATCTTATGAAAATCAATAAATACCGTAAAGATTAAGGGATATAAAGATCTTATGAAAATCAATAAATGCCGTAGAGATTATGGAATAAATAGATCTTATGAAAATCAATAAATGCCGTAGAGATTATGGAATAAATAGATCTTATGAAAATCAATAAATGCCGTAAAGATTATGGGATATAAAGATCTTATGAAAATCAATAAATACCGTAAAGATTATGGGATATAAAGATCTTATGAAAATCAATAAATACCGTAAAGATTATGGGATATAAAGATCTTATGAAAATCAATAAATGCCGTAGAGATTATGGAATAAATAGATCTTATGAAAATCAATAAATGCCGTAAAGATTATGGGATATAAAGATCTTATGAAAATCAATAAATACCGTAAAGATTATGGGATATAAAGATCTTATGAAAATCAATAAATGCCGTAGAGATTATGGAATAAATAGATCTTATGAAAATCAATAAATGCCGTAGAGATTATGGAATATAAAGATCTTATGAAAATCAATAAATACCGTAGAGATTATGGGATATAAAGATCTTATAAAAATCAATAAATACCGTAAAGATTATGGAATAAATAGATCTTATGAAAATCAATAAATGCCGTAAAGATTATGGGATATAAAGATCTTATGAAAATCAATAAATACCGTAAAGATTAAGGGATATAAAGATCTTATGAAAATCAATAAACGCCGTAAAGATTATGGAACATAAAGATCTAATGAAAATCAATAAATACCGTAAAGATTAAGGGATATAAAGATCTTATGAAAATCAATAAATACCGTAAAGATTAAGGGATATAAAGATCTTATGAAAATCAATAAATACCGTAAAGATTAAGGGATATAAAGATCTTATGAAAATCAATAAATACCGTAAAGATTAAGGGATATGAAGATCTTATGAAAATCAATAAATACCGTGAAGATTATGGGATATAAAGATCTTATGAAAATCAATAAATACCGTAGAGATTATGGAATATAAAGATCTTATGAAAATCAATAAATGCCGTAAAGATTATAGGATATAAAGATCTTATGAAAATCAATAAATGCTGTAAAGATTATAGGATATAAAGATCTTATGAAAATCAATAAATACCGTAAAGATTATGGGATATAAAGATCTTATGAAAATCAATAAATACCGTAAAGATTATGGGATATAAAGATCTTATGAAAATCAATAAATACCGTAAAGATATGGAATATAAAGAACTTATGAAAATCAATAAATGCCGTAAAGATTATAGGATATAAAGATCTTATGAAAATCAATAAATACCGTAAAGATTATAGGATATAAAGATCTTATGAAAATCAATAAATACCGTAAAGATTATGGGATATAAAGATCTTATGAAAATCAATAAATACCGTAAAGATATGGAATATAAAGATCTTATGAAAATCAATAAATGCCGTAAAGATTATGGGATATAAAGATCTTATGAAAATCAATAAATACCGTAAAGATATGGAATATAAAGAACTTATGAAAATCAATAAATGCCGTAAAGATTATGGGATATAAAGATCTTATGAAAATCAATAAATACCGTAAAGATTATGGGATATAAAGATCTTATGAAAATCAATAAATACCGTAAAGATATGGAATATAAAGATCTTATGAAAATCAATAAATACCGTAAAGATTATAGGATATAAAGATCTTATGTAAATCAATAAATGCTGTAAAGATTATAGGATATAAAGATCTTATGAAAATCAATAAATACCGTAAAGATTATGGGATATAAAGATCTTATGAAAATCAATAAATACCGTAAAGATTATGGGATATAAAGATCTTATGAAAATCAATAAATACCGTAAAGATATGGAATATAAAGAACTTATGAAAATCAATAAATGCCGTAAAGATTATAGGATATAAAGATCTTATGAAAATCAATAAATACCGTAAAGATTATAGGATATAAAGATCTTATGAAAATCAATAAATACCGTAGAGATTATGGAATATAAAGATCTTATGAAAATCAATAAATGCCGTAAAGATTATGGGATATAAAGATCTTATGAAAATCAATAAATACCGTAAAGATTATAGGATATAAAGATCTTATGAAAATCAATAAATGCTGTAAAGATTATAGGATATAAAGATCTTATGAAAATCAATAAATACCGTAAAGATTAAGGGATATAAAGATCTTATGAAAATCAATAAATACCGTAAAGATTAAGGGATATAAAGATCTTATGAAAATCAATAAATACCATAAAGATTATGGGATATAAAGATCTTATGAAAATCAATAAACGCCGTAAATATTATGGGATATAAAGACCTTATGAAAATCAATAAATGCCATAAAGATTATGGAACATAAAGATCTTATGAAAATCAATAAATACCGTAAAGATTATAGGATATAAAGATCTTATGAAAATCAATAAATGCTGTAAAGATTATAGGATATAAAGATCTTATGAAAATCAATAAATACCGTAAAGATATGGAATATAAAGATCTTATGAAAATCAATAAATACCGTAAAGATATGGAATATAAAGATCTTATGAAAATCAATAAATACCGTAAAGATTAAGGGATATAAAGATCTTATGAAAATCAATAAATACCGTAAAGATTAAGGGATATAAAGATCTTATGAAAATCAATAAACACCGTAAAGATTATAGGATATAAAGACCTTATGAAAATCAATAAATATTATGGGATATAAAGATCTTATAAAAAAAATAATATAAAAACATTATGAAGTATAAAGATCTCATGAAAATCAAAATAAAAGACATTTCAGAGGTTAAATAACGCAGACACTATGGAATATACCTAATGATGATTAAGATAACACATTCCAGAGGTTAAATAACGTAGAGATTATGAAGAAAAAAATCTTGCAAGATTCATATAAAAACATTCCAGAGGTTAAATAACGTAGCCAATGGAAAACTTTATAAGATCATTATAATAACATTCCAACAGTTAAATAACGAAGAAATTACGAAAAAATCTTATAAAATCAGTATGAAAACATTCAAATGTTAAATAACGTAGAGATTACGAAAAAATCTTATATAATCAACATCAAAACATTCCAGAGGTTAAATAACGTAGAGAGTGTGGGAAAATAATATAATATCGATATTAAAACATTCCAGAGGTTAAATAACGTAGAGACTATGGAAAAATATTATAATATCGATATGAAAACATTCCAGAGGTTAAATAACATAGAGACTATGGGAAAATATTATAATATCGATATAAAAACATTCCAGAGATTTAAGAACGTAGAGACTATGAAAAAAATCTTATAAAATCAATATAAACATATTCCAGAGGCTAAATAACGTCAAGACTACGAAAAAATCTTATAAAATCAATATAAAAAATACTGAAGTTAAATAACGTAGAGACTATGAAAAAAAAATATTATAAAATCTATATAATAGCATTCCAAAGAGTAAATAACGAAGAAATTACGAAAAATAAAATCTTAAAAAATCAGTATGAAAACATTCCACAGTTTAAATAACGTAGAGCCAATGAAAAAAAATCTTATAAAATAAATATAAAACCTTCAAGAGGTCAAATAACGTAGTCTATGAAAAATTCTTATAAAATAAATATAAAAAAACATTCCAGAGGCTAAATAACATAGAAACTATGAATAAAATCTTATAAAATCTATATGAAAACATTCCAGACGTTAAATAACGTAGACTACGGAATATAAAGATAATATAAAAATATTCCAGAGGTTAAATAAGACGAAAAACATAAAATATAAGCGATAAAGAAAACAAAAAGAAATAAAAAACTTATTTGAAAGTAAAATTAAAGATAATAATCATTACACCAGTGAATGTGATAAAAACTGATTTTCAAACATATTTTCTGAGATGGGAAATATTAGAAGTGTAAAAGTCAAAGAGGAAATTTAAACAGAAAATATAAAATTAAAAAAGTGCTAAGAATACACAAAAACAAAGTTGAAAGATAAGGTTATGATGTGTTAGGTTAGGAAAGAAACAGCCCTATACTTAAATTGAATAAAAAAAATTCCTTGTTTCCATTCCTCATTGGGCTATTTTCCCCTGTTGGAGCTTATATCATCCTGCTTATCCAACTAGGGTTGTAGCTTGGCTAATAATAATAATAATAATAATAATAATAATAATAATAATAATTATATTAATAATAACAATAATAATAATAATAATAATAATAATTATATTAATAATAACAATAATAATAATAATGCAAAATTGCAATCCTTCTTTATATAATAAAGGGTAATGTATATATATATATATATATATATATATATATATATATATATATATACATATATATATATATATATATATATTTACATATATAAACATGTATATAAATGTATATATATATGGTATATATAAATATAAATATAAATGTATATATATACATATATATACAGTATATATATATATATATATATATATATATTTGAATATAAATATACATACATATATATATATATACATATATATATATATATATATATATATATATATATATATATACCATGCATATACAGTAGTCATTGTACTTAAAACCGTAACAGACACACACACACACACACACACATATATATATATATATATATATATATATATATATATACATACATGTGTGCGCGCACATATATAATAAGCATAAAATGCTATAATACATTTTAAGCCTACATACATATGTACTCTTATGCATGTATATATAATGTATGCATTTATGTATGCATTTATGCATGCATTTAAAATACTCCTCTCCTACCTTGCATATCATCCCAACTGCATCGCAACTATACCTTCAAAATTCTGATTCCCACCATTCCTTCCCATTCCTGATGGAGGATCACCCTGTTCAGGAATCCTTTCGAACCTTAATCCACGACCTTGTCCTATTCAGCCTTTTCCTAGTCATAACTTTTATCTATGGACTGAAAATATATATGGGATTATTATTTCATAATCGGTATTTCATTTCGGCAGCGTCTCCAATAAAATGCCAACATATTGCATTATTATCATTTTAAGTTGGATTTCCAATGGCTTAGATCTGGGCTCACTATATATTAGTTATTATTATTATTATTATCATTATTAATTTTATTAATATTATTATTATTATCATTGATAATTATTAATTATTATTATTATTATCATTACTATTAATATTAATACTATTATAATTATTATTATTATTATTATTATTGTTATTACTATTATTATTAGCTAAGCTACAACCCTGGTTTAGAAATCATGATGCTATAATCCCAGGAACTCCAACAAGGAAAAAAATAGCCCAGTAAGGAAAGGGAATAATATAAGTCTCTTTAAAGAAATGCATTGGGTAGCATTTTCGACCCAAAATACTTAAAAACTGGAAACCTAAATTCTGGATTCAATAAAAAAATTTATAAAGTTTATAAAATATTTCTGTTTAAAGACATTTTAAACCATTTATCTTAAAAGTACAAAGCTGTGTACATACATTAAAAGGAAGTTATAGAATAAAACTTAGAATTTTACGCTATTCTTAGTATAGCGTAGAGGGGATGATAAGGTATGCAATATATATGGTAAACTTTCAATTAGTGAAACAGAGAAGGGATTCTCCCCCCTCCCAACCCCCCAACAAGAGTATCTATCTACCCATGGTATTTTTTATATCTTTCCATTATGCAGTGTCCCCATATAAGGGTCAGGGAATCACAGACGGGGAGAGAAGAGAAAAAAAACGCTAATACATATGCAAAGGCTCTTAAACCGATTCGTGAATAGGGTAAGTGGAGGAGAAGAAGAAAAGAAGGAGAAGAAGAGTAAGTGAAGAAGAAGAGTAAGTGGAGGAGAAGAAGAGTAAGTGAAGAAGAAGAATAAGTGGAGGAGAAGAAGAGTAAGTGGAAGAAAAGAAGAGTAAGTGGAAGAGAAGGAGAGTAAGTGGAGAAGTGTAAGTGAAGGAGAAGAGTAAGTGGAGGAGAAGAGTAAGAGGAGCAGAAGAGTAAGTGGAGGAAAAGAAGAAGAGGAAAAGGAGAAGAGTATGGGAAGAGAAGAAGAGTAAGTGGAGGAAAAGAACAGTAAGTGGAGGAGAAGAGGAGGAGAAGGAGAAGAAGAGTAAGTGAAGGAGAAGAAAAGTAAGTGAAGGAGAAGAAGAGTAAGTGGAAGAGAAGTAGAGTAAATGGAGGAGAAGAATAGTAAGTGAAGGAGAAGAAGAGTAAGTGAAGAAGAAGAGTAAGTGAAGAAGAAGAGTAAGTGGAAGAGAAGAAGAGGAGAAGAGTAAATGGAAGTGAAGAAGATCCAGTGGAGGAGAAGAAGAGTAAGTGGAAGAGAAGAAGTCTAAGTGGAAGAGAAGAAGAGTAAGTAGAAGAGAAGAACTCTAAGTGGAAGAGAAGAAGAGTAAGTAGAAGAGAAGAAGTCTAAGTGGAAGAGAAGAAGAGTAAGTGGAAGAGAAGAAGTCTAAGTGGAAGAGAAGAAGAGTAAGTAGAAGAGAAGAACTCTAAGTGGAAGAGAAGAAGAGTAAGTAGAAGAGAAGAAGTCTAAGTGGAAGAGAAGAAGAGTAAGTGGAAGAGAAGAAGTCTAAGTGGAAGAGAAGAAGAATAAGTGGAAGAGAAGAAGTCTAAGTGGAAGAGAAGAAGTCTAAGTGGAAGAGAAGAAGAGTAAGTGGAAGAGAAGAAGTCTAAGTGGAAGAAAGAAGAGTAAGTGGAAGAGAAGAAGTCTAAGTGAAGAAGAAGAAGAGAAAATGGGGGAAAGAGGAGTATGTGGAGAAAAATAAAAGGGAGACGAACGCAAGAGAGACGAGTAAGAAGAAGAGAAGAATAAGTGGAGGAGAAAAAGATCAAGAGGAAGAGAAGAAGAAGATGAAGAGGAAGAGGAGAAGAAGAAGATAAAGACGAAGAGGAGAAGAAGAGTAGCAGCAGCCTTCAGAAAAACAATCAAAGTCATTGCAAGTGGGGACATTTGTCTCCTTAATTGGTTGCAATGTAGGGTTGGAATTCGGTGTTGGATGTCACTGACTGGCGACGGTTTTAAGTGTGCGACAGAGAATCCACTCTTTATTTGGCCATCTTTTTTATGCCATATTTCTTTTTTCATTGTCTACTATTTCTTCTATGCATAATGCAGACATAGGGAATAATCTTTTCACTATTTAAGTTTGTAAAATCATTTCTATGTGCAATAGGTTATTTCTTCGGCTTGTCAATGAGGATTCAACTTTGTTTGGTCAGCTTTTTTTATGCCATATTTCTTTTTTTATTGTCTACTATTTCTTCTAAGAATAATGCAGGCATAGGGAATACTCTTTTCCCTATTTGAGTTTGCATAATCATTTCTATATCTATTTTCTACCCTTTATGCAATAGTTTCTTTCTTCAGCTTGTATATTAAGAATCTACTACCTGTTTGGTCATCTTTTTTATGCCATATTTCTTTTTCCTTATTGTCTACTATTTTCTCTATGCCTAATGTAGACATATGGAATATTCTTTTCCCTATTTAAGTTTGTATAATCATTTCCATATCTATTTTCTATCCATTTTTCAATGCTTTCTTTCTTATCTACGTACTACATTTCTTCAGTTTGTCTAAAAGGATTCTATTTTATTTTACCTTCTTTTTATGTTATGTCATATTTTTTTTTTTTTATCTATCCACTGTATACCATATGGATATTCTTTCACTTTTTCAACCCGGTACATTTTTTTCTACATCTATATTCTACTACTTATTCAAGAATTTCTTTCTTATCTACCCACTACCCATCTTCGTCTTGTCACCAAGGATTCTACTCTCTATTTTGGGCATCTTTTTATACCATACTTCCTTATTTATAAACTGTCTACATTTCTTCTATGCCCATTGCAGGCATATGGATATCCTTTCACCTTTTCAACTTTATATTTACTTCTACATCTTTTCATAATGTCCAATAGTTTCATTCTTCGGCCTGTCTGGAGGGAATGTACTTTCTATTTTACCATCTTTTTATGTCATTAAAGGCTCAAAGGCCGATCATGAATGGCAGAGGCAAGGGACAGTAACATTGCCCTATCAAGCAGGGCAATGCCTTAGAGACTGAACCTATATACAAATGATCAGCGCCCAATAGCCCTCTCCACCCAAGCTAGGACCAAGGAGGGCCAGCAATGGCTGCTGATGACTCAGAAAATAGACCCATAGGCTCTCCCAAAACCACCATCCTTAACTCACAAGGATGGTGAGGTTGAACGACGAAAAAACTAGCGAGTTTGAGCGGGACTCGAACCCCAGTCTGTCGTTCACCAGTCAGGGTCGCTACAACATCGGCCACCACGTCTCCATTTCTTCAATTTACCTTTCTGATTCTATATTTTTTCTAGATTATTTTATCACCTTATCCAATAGCTTATTTATTTTCTGTATATTTCTTCATCTTGTCCGTAATAATTCTACTCTATTTAAACTATTTTACCATATTTTCACGTTACACTTCTTGTTTATTGTCTGCATTTTTATATCCACACTGCAGGCGTATAGATTTCCCTTTACTTCTTTAACACTGTATATTCAATTCTAGATATACTTTCTAACCCTTCTCCAATGGCTTATTTATTCTATACACACTACCCTTCCTCGTCTTGTCTGATCCCAACAGATATTTCCCTCCCAAAGATCATTCAAGAGTTTGTATTTCTAACAGAAAGATCATTCAAGACTTTTGATTTCTAACAGACCAATTCTCTTCTTCCTTCTCCCTTCACAGATATGAGTTTCCCACCAATCCCTTCCTTCGCAACTTAAGTCGACTTCAGTATCTACTTCCTTGGCATTCATTATCTTCACTGATGTCCCTTCCACTACCTTCAAATCTTTTCCTGTGTTCCTATTAGTTACACTTTTCCCCGTCACTTCTCATCTTCAATTCATACGGACACGACACCTTCAATTACCTCCCCTTGCCTTCACAAAGATTATTTTCCCTTTTCCAGAACGTCTCAAGAGATGTTTAGTGTCCAATTCAGATTTCTATTGTCAGTATAACCGTCCCCTTAAGGAAACTAAAATACCTAAAATACACGCACGTATATAGACATTATACATATATATATATATATATATATATATATATATATATATATATATATATATATATACCTGTATATAAATAATCTGTAAATATATATATATATAAATATATATATATATACCTGTACACACATACACACACATACATATATATATATATATATATATATACATACCTGTACATATATATAAATATATATATATATATATATATATATATATATATATATATAGAAACTGTAAATATATTTATATATACACACACTATGTATACAGTCCGTATGTATGTGTATGTATATATATATATACATATATATATATATATATATATATAATCCCATATATATATAATATATATACATATATATATAATATATATATATACCAAAAATAAATGCAGCCGTTCTTAGTCCACTGCAAGACAAAGGCCTCAGACATAGCAATACATGTTTGGGGTTTGGCCCGTTTTCATCACCACGCTGACCAGTGCGGATCACTGATGGTGGGAGATTTTCGTCTGATCGCTCACAAAAAACCAACCTAGTATGGGGGGCCCTGGAAATACAGCTTTTCTGACCATGGCGATACACAAACCCTTTCATCACGTTAGGGTATCCACACACACACGCATGTATATACATTATAGCTATATAGATATAATATATAGATAAATAGACTACCTTTTATACCACATGTTCATTGTAATACACCAATAAATTGTCAAAACATTCGCAAACTCTTCGGATAATCCACTCTATAAAAATTCCAAAGACACAAACTTCATATTATCAAGATCAGAAAGAGATTGGCATTTGGTTTTACCAATTAGATCATAGACCACTTCCTGTATACATAGTCATCAAGAACACTATATTAACGAACAATGTTACCTTAAATGGCATATAATATATGAGGCTATAACAGACATATCATTTCCCCTTTTCAAAGCATTACAAAACTGGAGGGGCACTCAGTAGGGAGTATGTCTTCGCCAAGCCAAGCAGTCTTATTTTGCTCTTAACACCACTGCGTACTTGAAATTCGATGAATTTTCTTCAAAATCTAATATATTTGTCCTTGGGATATACCCCACGTGTCCACCAAGTTTCCTTGAAATTGGTTAAGTAGTTTTTGCGTAATTTCGTTCACGAACCAAATATAAATTAAACTATTTGCCATTTAATCAACATTGCGATTATTTTCAAAGTACTGCTGCGTACTTCTAATTTGCTCTACTTTATCCAATATGTTACAGATTCATCCTTCGACCATACCCAACATGATTACCAAGTTTGGTCAAAATCGGTACAGTCGTTTTTGTGTAGAGTGGCTCAAAAACAGAACAGCCAGGGGTGAATCAATACCCTTCGCAAAATCTTCGACTTTGGAGAAGGCAATAATTAAAAGGAAACTAGAGGGGCACTCAGTAGAGTGCAGACCTCCGCCGTGGCAGCTTAGTTCTCGACGTTTTTCTAGACCTTAACCTTGACCTTTGACCTTCACATGTATTAATTGGTGTGGATTTTCATACACTCAAATATGAACCTAGTTTGAAGTCTCAGTGACAACGAGGTCCAAATTCATGGCTGATTAGTGAATTGGACATTTTGCTTGCCAGTGACCTTGACCTTCCAAAATTTATTCATTTCCATTTTTTTACATAATACTTGATCCCTGCAAGTTGCATTAATCTACGATTAACATTGTGACCAGGAAGCTGTTCACAACCAAGCACACACACAAATTACACACACACAAACAGGAGAGAAAATATAACCTCCTTCCAATGTCGTTAGCGGAGGTAACAAAGCAAATGTTTAACTTCATCCCAAACTACGTATAGAATAAATACCATAGAAAATACCTTCAATCTTATTCCTCAGTCTGCACACAAAAAGCAATTTACTCACCTGAAAAGAAAGAGAAAATCAATTAATTTAATTTGTCAAATTTCTGGGATTAATAAAGATACAGGATCGCTATTACCATGAAACATCATTATTATTATCATTATTATTATTATTATTATTATTATTATTATTATTATTATCTAAGCTACAACCCTATTTGGCAAAGCAGGATGTTATAAGCCCAGGGTCCCCAACAGGGAAAATAGCCCAGTGAGGAAAGGAAACAAGTAACAAAATTAACATAAATATTTCCTATATAGACTATACAAACTTAACAAAACAATAGGAAGAGAAATTAGATAGAATAGTGGACCCGAGTGTACCCTCAAGCAAGAGAACTCTAACCCAAGACAGTGGAAGCCCATGATACTGAAGCTACAGCACTACCCAAGACTAGAGAATAATGGCTTGATTTTGGGGTGTTCTTCTCCTAGATGAGCTGCTTACCATAGCTTAAGTCTCTTCCAGCCTTACCCTTATCGTCAATAAGTAGTTCAGAGAACGACAATTGTCCATTTAGTTAATAATGACTTTTTTATTGCACTGCAATTGTATAAGTTTAATGATGTAAAAAATAAAATTTCTAAAATAATTTAACCTTGTACGACTGAATATATTTTAGTTATTATGAACCTTGGCTATATGAAAACTATAAAGAAAGGATTGACTTCAATGCATAAATATATATAAATAGACATATAAATAAATATATACATATAAAATATTCATTACATGAGTACTGTACATATATATATACACACAGTGTGTGTATATATATATATATATATATATATATATATATGTATATATATATATTCATATATACATACATTTATATATGTATATATATATATATTCATACATACATACATTTATATATGTACATACATATATATATATATATATATATATATATATATATATATATATATATATATATATTCATACAAACATATACAGATACATGTGTACATAAACACACAGATATATGTAAGTGTATATATATACATATATATATATATATATATACATATATATATATATATATACACATATACATATATATATATATATATATATATATATATATATATATATATATATGTATGTATGTGTGTGTGTGTGTACATAATCATATATATACATTTACATATAGTGGTGTTAATGTATTCATATATATATATATATATATATATATATATATATATATATATATATATATATATAGTTTTTAAATACCTATGCACATAGGCTATCTATTCCATCGTCATGGGCGTTAGCAGATAATAGCAGCATTTAAGAAGAAAAGTATTTTATAACTTTCTTTTATCAATGAAGCTATTATCTACCATAAGAACATTTTATATAGAGGGTTACTTAGTTGAGAGCATGCCTTCGCCACGCCTTCCCCTTCTGTTAAGCCAATGATCATCTCTGAGAAATCCTCCCCTATAAACCAAAAGAGCAAATTTCTGGTTATATACATTAGGTCTGTGTCTTCTTCAATTGCACAAAAAATTGGCTTATTGAGAAAGTCTTTTAAGATTTTCGGTGATCAATCTATTCTGAAAAAGTGTTTCAATTCTTTCATTCTACCTCGTTTTGAGTATTGTTCTCCTGTCTGGTGTTCAGCTGCTGATTCTCATCTTAATTTGTTGGACAGAAACTTACGGTCTATTAAATTTCTTATTCCTGATTTAGTAAGATTTTTCATAACTCTGACCATCCTTTACATTCAGATCTCCCTGGACAATTCTATCCTGTTCGTAATACTAGGCAGGCAGTTAATTCTAATAGCTAGGCCTTCTCCATCATGAGGCTCAATACTACACAGTATTCTAGAAGTTTTATTCCAGCTGTTACCAAGTTGTGGAATGATCTTCCTAATCGGGTAGTTGAATCAGTAGAACTTCAAAAGTTCAAAGTTGGAGCAAATGTTTTTATGTTGACCATTCTGACACGAGTCTTTTTATAGTTTATATATGACATATCTGTTTTTGACGTTGTTAATAGTTTATATTGGACATATCTGTTTAGATGCTGTTACTGTTTTTAGAATGATATATGTTAATTTATTCTCATCATTTATTTATTTCCTTATTTTCTTTCCTCACTGGGCTATTTTTTCCTGTTGAAGCCCTTGGGCTTATAGCATCTTGCTTTTCCAACTAGGGTTGTAGCTTGGCTAGTAATAATGATAATAATAATAATAATATATTTTCCTATCACACTAAGCGGCACTGCCAAACGTATGAATACTCAGTCTCTGCTCCGTCCCTCTGGTAGGGGGAGAACAAGTAGTCATACCCTGGTGAGTGTGTGCGAGAGGTGCAATCGGAAACTACAATCCCTGACATTTTGCCTAAACTGCCGTGTTGTAGTTAGGAAAGCTGGATTGAATGGGAAGGGTTGAATCTGTGTGTACGCATATCTAAATATTCAAGACATTTTTGACTGGCCGCGTACCCTACTTTGACATATTCGATTAGCAAACATTGACTATCAGGTCTTCTTTAGATGTAACCACATCCTCCAACAGCAAGTTAAACAAGTACAGATTGTGCCAACACAGATTATTTTTTTTTTTTTTTTGCCTAAGGCGACCTCATACCAGTATAGAAAACACATTCCCCAAGTGTGAACTAGAGGTAGCTACTATACAAGTCCAACTTAATTCTGTCCCTTCGTCAATGTTTATGAGGAAGTAGAAAAAGAATCTCTTTACAGCTATCAAAGCTTGTAATAATAATAATAATAATAAT
>NC_090725.1:109789823-109794823 GCF_036898095.1 Palaemon carinicauda | reverse complement strand
TTATTAGACTTTAGTTTTTCATGATGGAAAATGCGGATGTTGTATTAAACTTTAGTTTTCCGTGATGGAAAATGCGATATTTTATCAAGCTTTAATTTTCCATGATGGAAAATGCGATGTTGTATTAGTCTTCAGTTTTCCATGATGGAAAAGGCGATATTTTATCAAACTATTTTTCCATGATGGAAAAGTCCTTTGTAAAGTTTTTATATTTACTTTATTACATAAAGTTTTCTTTTCTTTACAAGTGATATATGTAAACCTGCTATTCTAGGAATATAAGTATGCTACCCTGTTCACATTGCAAAATTCTCTTTACAAACTTAATTTAGCAATTTCCAATTACATTCTCTTACGGCCTGCCAACGCAAGAGGCCCGTGTCTTACACAAGATAAAGCATTCTTAACACAACACACACACATGGTCCAAAAGTTGTGAATCATAAAAAATCTAATTCTATGGCACGACAATTATTTATCCTCATACGTGGTCGATATTTCATCAGATTTTAGTTCTCCGTGATGGAAAATGCCTTTGTAGGAGTTTTCAGATTTTATTTTATGAAGTTTAGTTCTCTTATCAAGTGTGGTATAATATGTAGGCCTGCTACTTTATGGGTGTCGTTAATAGAAACGACAGACAACTTTATGTCCGTCATTAAATGGAGTGAAAATTGGAGTTTTGGATTGATGAAATAATTTGTTTTGGGTTATGGCACATCGTATTTTAGTTATGGGGTACAAAATTCCTATCCAATCTTTAAAAAAAAAAAAAAAGGAAAAATAATGTTTTTATAATCGTTTATTTATAGCAAGTTATGAGATTAATGTGTTTCAGTAGCATTAAGACATATTTAGTATGATATTTATATATCTCGTCTGACTGTTATTAGTTTTGATATTATTGCTAGCTAAGTTATAACCGTAGTTGGAAAAGCTGGATGCGAATAGGCCCAAGGGTTCCAACAGGGAAAAATACCCCAGTGAGGAAACAGAGATGAGAATGCTGAAGGGGCATTATCGGAATATCACTGTTTGAAACATTGGGAAATGATGAAATTAGAAGAATGGCAGGGTGTGGTAAAAGATTACTGAGATGATGAATGTCACGACTGATATGGTGTGGGGCATGTGTTAAAGATAGATGGAGGGAGGAGGGAAGTGAGGAGGGCTTGGGAGGAACCTGTTAGGGGGGAGAAGATCAAGTACGAGGCAGAGAATTAGATAGAGAGATAAGGTGAAGGATGATATGGAGAGAAGAGGTTTTGGTGGAAGAGGATGGCTTTGATTGGAGAGGGTGCATCAGGCAACCGATCCCTTAATGTAGGGATAACGAAGAAGAAGAAGAAGAAGAAGAAGAATAGGAAATAAGGGAATAACTGGGATATAGATTAATTTTATATTCTTTTATAAAGAGCATGTAAGATTATTCGAATGTTTGTTAGTGTTTGTATTGTACGAAGAGAAGTTTTGGGAAGAGAGAGAGAAAAATTATCTTGGGATTAATATCGTCACGATACAAGGGAGGAGTTCCAAAGATTAAGATTAATCATCATCATCATCATCATCATCTCCTACGCCCTCTTCTCACCAAGGGCCTTGGTTAGATTTCGTCTTGAGCTTTTAAAATCAATGTTTTCTCCATTCATCATCATCATCTTCACGCTTCATAGTTCTCAGCCATGTAGGCCAGGGGCCTTCCAACTCTTCTAGTACCTTGTGGAGCCCAGTTGAAAGTTGGTGAACTAATCTCTCTTGCGGTATGCGAAGTAATCATGAGTTAAATTATTTTTCGTTGCCACCATAAACTCTAAAGAAATAATTTTATAGTAATTTAATTGACGAAGGTTAGTGTCACGATGATAAAATAAATTAGTCTGAAAGAATTTTATCAATGAAATTCTATAATAAATAGAAATTAACTGTGTCTCTCTAGTGGCAGTGAAAGTCCTTGAACTAGGAGCCAGCTACTAAAATAGCAGTAGGGTTCCAAACTTACAAACATTCGACTTAACCTAACCTAACCTAACAAACTTTCAGAGATACAAACATAAATCCAACTGAAAATAACAAAGATAAGATAAAGAAATACTGCAATAAAAACAATATCAATATCATTTAAAACAGTAAGCAAAACGACATTTTTAAAATAACCTGAAGGTAGTAGGTTGGCCAGGACACCAGCCTATATAGTTTTATATAGGAAATATTTATTTTAATGTTGCTACACTTCTTAAAACAGTTTAATTTTCCTTGTTTCCTTTCCTCACTGGGCTATTTTCCCCTGTTGAGGCCCCCTGGGCTTATATCATCCTTCTTTCCCAACTAGGGTTGTAGCCTAGCAAGTATAATAATAATAATAATAATACTGCTAGAGAGTTATGTGGACCTTTGACTGGCCAGACAGTTACTACATTGGATCCTTCTCTCTGGTTACGGTTCTTTCCCTTTGCCTACACATACACTGAATATTCTGGCCTATTCTTGAAAGATTCTTCTGTCTTCATCCACCTGACAACACTTGAGATTACCAAACAATTTCTTCTTCACCCACGGGGTTAACTACTACACTGCCATCGCTCAGTAGTAACTTTCCTCTTAGGTAAGGGTAGAAGAGACTCTTTAGCTATGGTAAGCAGCTCTTCTAGGGAGGAGGACACTCCAAAACCAAACCATTGTCTTGGGTAGTGCCATAGCCTCTGTATCATGGTCTTCCACGGTCTTGGGTTAGATTTCTCTTGTTTGAGAGGTACACTCAGGTACACTATTCAATCTAATTTCTCATCCTCTTGCTTTGTTAAATTATTAGTAGTTTACATATGAATTATTTATTTTTACATGTTGTTACTGTCCTTAAAAAAGATTTATTTTTCTTGTTTCCTTTCCTCACTGGGCTAATTTCCCTGTTGTAGCCCCTGGGCCTATATAGCATTCTGCTTTTCCAACTAGGGTTTGTAGCTTAGGCAATTATTGATAATAATTAATAATAATAAATAATAATAATTAATAATAATAATAATTTCATATGAACCCCGACTATTTAATTATTTGCTAATGCCTAAAATATTCATTATCACCACAATAAGGGGTCGATAGTCTACTCCCGTCTGTTTATGGTCTTTTCTAAGCCAGTCTACTACACCCGCAAATTTTCTAGCTCGTTAATCCATCGTCTGTCTCTTCTTTCCCCTGCTCCGTTTTGCAATTTCTAAGGACCCATTCTATTATTCTTAATGTCCATCTATTATCTGTCATTCTCATTTGTGTCCTGCTCATATCCATTTCTTTTTCTTACATGTTGTTAGAATATCCTCTAATTTAGTTTGCTCTCGTATCCATGTTGCTCTCATTCTGTCTCTTAATGTTACCCCTCATCATTATTATTTTCAAAGTTCTTTGAGTTGTTACTAGCTTATGTTCTAAGGCTATAGTAAAGCTTCAAGTTTCTGAAGCATTAAAATAATATTGGTTGGACGACCTGATTAAATACATTTCTTTTTAGAGAGCGTGGCATTTTACGTTTCATAATCTCATATTGTTTACCCCAATGCTCTCCATCCCATGCTTATCCTTTTAATTTCGGTTTCGTGACCTAGGGAAACACTGTCTGTCCTAAGTACGTATATTCATTAGCAATCTCCTGTCCTCGTCCAAAACTCTTATTTCTTGTCTCCATTTTCATTTAACATTATCTTAATTTTACTCATATTCATTTCAGTCCTAAATTTTACTTTTCTGATTAAATATAGCGACCCACAAATTATCACCATATTTGGCACAAGTACGTGCTTCCTCCATGACTGGAAATCCATTAAAAAAAATATATAATCCTTTTTGCAAAACCTTTTTCTTTATCTCATCTTTTTTACCTGCTTGGCCTACTGCCCTGGACTGGCCAAGCGGAAAATTACTTATCAAGAAGTAAGCCTGGGTAAGGACGCCTTTTGCATAAACAAGTGTTATATTTATTCAAGCATAAAATAACTTAGTTGAATTTGAAATTACTGAGTAACTGTAATCTCGAAGGTTTCCCAATGCCTTATATGTATGAGGATCCCCTAAGGCATGGAAATATACACAGAGTATACATTCAATAATATATGAATATACCTTATATATATATAATATATATATATATATATATAAATATATAAATATATATATATTATACATATATATATATACATATATATACATATATATACACACACATATATATATATATAATATCTATATATATATATATATATATATATATATATATATATTATATATTAGTTACATATACATATATACGGTAAAGGCAAACATATGCGAATTTAGACGTATGTATGTACGTGTATGTATAATATATGTATACACACATACATACATATATACACACACACACACACACACACACACATATATATATATATATATATATATAATATATATATATATATATATATATATATATATATCCACACACAAGCTCACAATAATTAAGCATATAAAATAAGCACCTATAACCTTGGCAAATTTCATCAGTATATTTTTCTAATAAGACTTTAAAAATCAGGATAAAATTTATCCAATGATCATCAGACACGAATATACTGAGAAGTAATGAATAAATGAATACCAATCTTTAAAAAGGCAGCATCTGAACTGGACTTTATAAACATTTTTCATTTTTTTTTTTTTTAATTTTTCCTTCAGAAATACGTGCCAAGGTTGAAGAACTATTAACTATTCCTTGCAAAATCCCATCGCAATGTATTTTGATACAAGCAAAAATCTCTAAATCTTTATTAGTATAATTGACAAGGCTAACTAAGAGGCATCTGATGAATAAAATAAATATGAAGGGGGCAAATTTACGTCAGTGAATTGGTAAATACCCTCATTTGGTTTTTATATTAGATATCCTAGTTTAAAAAAGCAGGATGCTATAAGCTCAGTGGCTCCAACATGGAAATAGCCTAGTAAGAAAAGGAAATAAGGAAACATAGAATAGT
>NC_090725.1:109782323-109784823 GCF_036898095.1 Palaemon carinicauda | reverse complement strand
GTGCACCCTCAAGCAAGAGAACTCTAACCCAAGACAACGGAAGACAATGGTACAGGGTCTATGGCACTACCCCAAGACTAGAGAACAATGGTTTGATTTTGGAGTGTGCTTCTCCTAGAAGAGCGGCTTACCATAGCTAAAGAGTCTCTTCTACCCTTACCAAGAGGAAAGTAGCCTACTGAACATCCTCGGAGTGAGGGCGTACCAAGAATACTTGTGTCCTACTGTACACTAAATATCCATTTTACTCATATAATACATGCTCACTATTGTTTAAAAAATCACTTTTGAAAGACACAGATTTCTTAAAATACCAAATTACATCTAACTAATTCTCTATCAGGCATATTAGCTCAGAATGTTAAGTTATAAGTTTTATGCCAGCTGTGAAATGATTGTGGAATAATCTTTATAATCCGGCAGGCAGTTGATTCGGTTTAACTACGAAAGTTCAAACCTGCAGCAAATGTTATGTTGAGTAGGCTGACATAAGTCTCTTTATGGTTTATATATGACAGATCTGTTTCAATGTTGTTACCGATCTTCGGGATGCTTTTAAAAATTCATTATTTTTTTCTTATATAGTTAATTTACTTTTTTTTTCCTTTCCTCACTGGGCTGTTTTTCCTATTGGAGCCCTTAGGCTTGTAGCATCCTGCTTTTCCAACCAGGGATTGGAGCTTAGTTTGCAATAATAATAATAATAATAATAATAATAATAATAATAATAATAATAAAATAATAATAATAATAATAGTAATAATAATTAAAATATAATTATATATATATACATAATTTATATATATATATAAATTTCCTTCTTGGTTCTTTGGGGATATTAAAAGAATAGAGTTTATATATTATCTTGTTTCCTTTCATCACTGGCCTTATTTTTCTCCCTGTTGGAGCCTTTGGAATTATTGCATCCTGCTTTTCTAACTAGGGTTGTAGCTTAGATGATGATAATAATAATAATAATAATAATAATAATAATAATAAATAATAATAATAATAATAATAATTTGGAATGTTTAAAAAACAGTCGATCTATGTTTTTTTTTTTTTATGGCCTTTTCGGGATATCAGAAAAAGAAACAAACACTATGAAAATTATAAAAAACAGTCCATCTAAGGTCATTTATTATTGTACTTTTTTTAAATTAGAAAAAAACAGAATATTTTCCAATTTTAAAAAACAGTCGTTCTACGTTTTATCCTAGATATTAGAAAAGAGAAAAGAACATTTGGAAATTTAAAAACTGTTCACGTACGACCTTTTTTTTTTTTGCATTTTTTTATATTAAAAAAAAAAAAGAATTTCGAAATTTTAAAAACAATTGATGTACGACCTTTTTTAATACTAGTAAAAAGAGAACATTTGGAAATTTTAAAAAACGGTCCATCTGCCTTTTTTTGGGTTTCATATATTGGAAAAAAGAAGAGAACCTTTAGAAATTAGAAAAAAAAGAATTTCGAAATTTTAAAAACAATTTGATGTACGACCTCTTTTTTAATACTAGTAAAAGAGAACATTTGGAAATTTTAAAAAACGGTCCATCTGCCTTTTTTTGGGTTTCATATATTGGAAAAAGAAGAGAACCTTTAGAAATTTTATACAAGTTTCATCTAACTTTTTTGGTTTTATATACTGGAAAAAGAAGAAACATATGGGAATTTTAAACACAGTATCATCTACCTTTTTTTTTATATTAGAAAAAGAAGAGAGCATTTTGGAAATATTCTATTTTAAACACGGTTAATTTACCATTTTTGGGTTTATATATTAGAAAAAGTAGTGAACATTTTGGAAATTAAACTCGGTTCATCTACCTTCGTTGGTTTCTATATATTGAAAAAGAAGAGAACATTTTGGAAATTTTCAATACGGTTCATCTACCATTTTTAGTTTTCTATATTACAAAAAGAAGAGAACATTCGGAAATTATAAACACGGTTTAATCTACCTATTTTGGGTTGTAATATATCAGAAAAAGAAGAAAAATGAAATGGCACAGAAAAGAAAAATTGGAAAATAAAAATAGGGAATTTTACAACAGCCTTTGTGTGGATATGACGAAAGTCTTTATCATCTGAAAACTGGTCTGGTTTTCACTGAAGAAAAAAAAAGGGTGTTTAGGGCGTGGTTATACATATACGGATGTTCAACTACAACAGCTATAAAACTGTTCACCATTGCCACAAGTTATTCTCTCTCTCTCTCTCTCTCTCTCTCCTCTCTCTCTCTCTTCTCATCTCCTCTCATCTACCATCTCTCTCTCTCTCTCTCTCTCTATTCCCACTACAACAGCTATAAAACTGTTCACCATTGCCACAAATTATTCTCTCTCTCTCTCTCTCTCTCTCTCTCATCTCTCTCTCTCTCTCTCCTCATCTCTCTCTCTCTCTCTCTCTCTTTGTTCCACTACAACAGCTATAAAACTGTTCACACCATTGCCCACAATTATTTTTTTTTCTCTCTCTCTCTCTCTCTCTCTCTTCT
>NC_090725.1:109763952-109781823 GCF_036898095.1 Palaemon carinicauda | reverse complement strand
CTTTACATTTGTTCAATTTCTAAGTCCATTTTTCACATTTTTTACCCTCTCCTTTTATGAATTATGTTTTAGGGTTGTAGTGGCCTGAGTGGTAACATCCCTGACTGGTAATCGCCAAACAGGGGTTCGAGCCCCGCTCAAACTCTTTAGTTCATTTGGTCGCTGCAACCTCACATCCATGTGAGCTACGGATGGGATGTTTGGGGGAGCCAGGTCTATCTGCTGAGTCATCAACAGCCATTGCCTGGCCCTCCTTGGTCCTAGCTTAGCTGGAGAAGGGGCTTGGGCACTGATCATATGTAATATGGTAAGTTACTAGGACATTGTCCTGCTCGATAGGGCAATGTCACTGTCCCTTGCCGCTGCCATTCATGAGCGACCTTTAAACCGGCTTCCCTCCAGGCAAGGTAATACTAAATCATATTTCGGGGTTGTGACTTAGTCTTTAGGGTAAGATAAGAATAAGGCAGGATAAGAGTGGGGGTCATGGGGGCTTAGGGATACAGCAGGTTAAGAGGGCTTGCAGGTGGGGCTAAGGATACAGCAAGCTAAAGTGGGGTTCGCAGGAGGTTAAGGATACAGCAAGCTAAAGTGGGGTTCGCAGGAAGTTAAGGATAAAGCTCCTAGATTAGGTTAGGTTAGGATCGTTAGGTCAGGTGATGTCCTTGTGTCTGTTTCCCTTTTAAAATTTGTTTTTTCAGGCATAACTTTTGAGATATCACACACGATCTGTCCCAAACAATTACAAAGGCTCCTGAATATCGATCCACCGTCTCGAGATGGAAGTTAAGAACACTCATGCTGGCATTGAGTGATTGTCAGTGTAATCAAGACATTAAGATTAATCAACAATAATAAAAAAACAATCGACACAAATAGCAATATTACTCCTTCACTAAATAAAATCTGAGAAATGGGGACGTTGTATTACTCCTTCACTATGTAAAATCTTAGTGAAGGTTTCGACATTTCAAATGCCATCACCAGTGCTACCTAAAGTAATGTATGTATTTTTTAATAATTCTTTACTTATTTTATGTTATTTTTAATTTGAAAATGTATTGTTTCTTTTATCTTAGTACTTTAGGGAGCACTGATGATGACATTTGAAATGTCGAAACGCTTGCAATAAAGATGTATGTGGCAACATTAGTGATTCTGTTTCTCCTAAATAAAAACCTTTGGAGTAGAATACCACAATATTATTCCTTCACAAAGTAAAAGCTTTTTGGAATACAATGCCAAATTATTACTCCTTCACAAAGAAAAAACCTTTTGGAGTACAATGCCAGACAAAAACACTCGAATGCTACGAAGATCAGTAAAATCAGAATGAAAATAAAAGAAAATAGAAACGATTTATTTGAAAGTCTGAGAGTTCCAGGAAGGAAAGATCCCTGGCACTGATTCGTGTCGTATCAAGAGGATACTTTACACTCTTCTTCTTCTTCTTCTTCTTCTTCTTCTTCTTCTTCTTCTATTAACGTGACTTACACTCTTCCCACATCCTATAAATACTGATGTTGCTGACCAGGGTAACAAGAGAAGAAAGGAACTCTCGAGAAGTCATTATAAAAATATACAATTTCTTAAATAAGCTGTAATCTTCAATAGATTTCCCACTTCCTATAAATACTGATGGCAAAAAGAGAAGAAAGGAATCCACATAAAAGCCAATATAAAAATACAAAAAATTCTCAGAAGTTTATATTTGCAGCGAATGTTTTTTTTTTTTTTTATGTTGACCAGGGTAACATAAGTCTCTCTTTACAGTTCATGTAAGGAAGATCTATTTTCATGATCTTAAGGTGTTTTATTTGAATTGTTCATTACTTCTTTTGTAGTTTATCTATTTCCTTATTTCCTTATTTTCTTTCCTCACTGGGCTACTTTTCCCTGTTGTAGCACTTGGGCTTATAGCATCCTGCTTTTACAACTAAGGTTGTAGCTTAGATTATAATAATAATAATAATAATAATAATAATAATAATAATAATAATAATAATAATAATAATAATCAACAGCATATCTTGTCCTCCTAGATTCAAGATTAGATTAACAACCCCAAAGCTAAATCTATATACAGTATATAATATACACACACACACACACACACACACACATATATATATATATATATATATATATATATATATATATATATATATATATATATATATATATATATATATATATCATATATATATAATATATATATATATATATATATATATATATATATATATATATATATATATATATATATATATATATAAAGACCATCCATCTTAGACACATGACACCATTGGTAAATATCTAATCAAAATTGAAAAGCAGAATCACACTAGAGAGTTCCAGGCGTGGAAACCCGATATCTCATCCTCCATAAAGATAAAAACAAGACGTACAATGAGTTGCCTTGTGACTGGGTACACTGGTGTCATCGAAATTCTGCTGACTCAACTAAAAAACTCTCGCTGGAGTTGCTATGAGTATTAAGAGAAGACCTTACAGAGAGGATTTGCCTGGGCTTGACGTAACCACCTTACCATAAAAAACACTACTCTTTCTCCATCTCTAGTCTTCTACCTATTTCCGTCTCCTATCGGAATTATACTGACTCAATTAAAAAGTCTCCCACTGGAGTTGCTATATGAATTAAGAGTATACCTTACAGAAAGGACTTGCATGGACATGACCTAACCACCTTACTAAAAACCCCGCATCTATTTTCCCCATCTCTAGTCTTCTACCTATTTCCGACCCCTATCGAAATTCTGCTTACTCGACAAAAAAACTATCACTGGAGTTGCTATAAGAATTAAGAGAATACCTTACAGAAAGGACTTGCCTGGACCTGACCAACCTTATAAAAAATAACTCCTCTTTCGCAACCTCTAGTCTTCTACCTATTTCCGACCCCTATCGAAATTATGCTGACTCAACTAAAAAAGAACTCTCACTGGAGTTTCTATAAGAATTAGGAGAATACCTTAGACAGAAAGGATCTGCCTAGACCAGACATAACCCTCTTACCAATAACCACTCAACTCTTTCCACTTCTAGTCTTCTACAAATTTCCTTCCCCTTTCGAAATTCCGCTGACTCAACTAAAAAACTCTTAACGGGGTTGCTAAGAGGATTAAGAGAATACCTTACACAGAAAGGACTTGCCTGGGCTTGACCAAACCACCTTACCAAAAACAACAACTCTTTCCCCACCTATAGTCTTCTACAAATTTGTCTCATATCAAAATTATGCTGACTCGACTAAAAAATGTTACTGGAGTTGATTTGAGGATTAAGAAAATACCTTACAAAGAGAACTAGCCTGGACCTGACCCACCTTATCAAAAACAACAACTCTTTGGCAACCTCTAGTCTTATACCTATTTCCGACCCCTTAACGAAATTCTGCTGACTCAACTAAAAACAACTCTCACTGGAGTTACTATGAAAATTAAGAGAATACCTTATACAGAGAGGATTTGTCAGGACCTGACCTAACCACCTTAGCAGAAGCCATTCAACTATTTCCCCACCTCGAGTCTTCCACAAATTTCCGTCCCCAAGCGAAATTCTGCTGACTCAACAAAGAAAAAAAAAGAAAAAAAACTCTCACTGGCGTTGCTATGAGGATTAAGAGAATACATTACAAAGAGGACTTGCCTGGATCTGACCCAAACATCTTAACAAAAACCACTCAACTATTTCCCAACCTTTAGTCTTCTACCTATTTCCGATCCCCATCGAAATTCTGCTGACTCGGCTAAAAAACTCTCACTGGAGTTGCTATGAGAATTAAGAGAATACCTTACAGAAAGGATTTGCCTGGACCTGACCCACCTTATCAAAAACAACATCTCTTTGGCAACCTCTAGTCTTCTACCTATTTCCGACCCCTATCGAAATTCTGTTGACTCAACTGAAAAAGAACTCTCACTGGAGTTTCTATAAGAATTAAGAGAATACCTTACAGAAAGGACTTGCCTGGACCTGACATAGCCACCTTACCAAACACCCCTCAACTCTTTCCCCACTTCTAGTCTTCTACCTCTTTCCGCCCCCTATCTTGTAGGTGTCACTCGAAATGTTACTTACTGTAAACTGATGGGGCGAACTTGGCGAAGGGAAGCGGGATTGTCATTCCTTATGGTAATCTTTTCCCCTGAAAGTTTATGCCACGTATCCCCTCCCAGACGTCCTCCCCCACCCATCCCTAGCCAACAGCGTCCGAGAGACTTAACATGGCCATCCATCAGAGTTCCCTGTCGTGTCCTTTATAGAGTCTTGCTACATCCATTCACTAAGAGAAATAGTTAAGGAGCGATGATATATTCTCTCTCTCTCTCTCTCTCTCTCTCTCTCTCTCTCTCTCTCTCAGTCCAGAGGTAACGGAAACAAACTGGAATTGAAAAGATACAACGGTCCTCAATGTGGTAATTTCTTTACATAAAAACTAGCAAATATATGGAACACGGTAGATGAATTCAAGAGTAAGTTAGAAAAGATCATAAGAACTCACTAAACATTTAAAATAATTCGCTATACCCAGACGCAAATGGAGTCTCCGTGGATGGACTAAAGTCTGAGACATCCAAAATCCATGAGACAATCTCTCTCTCTCTCTCTCTCTCTCTCTCTCTCTCTCTCTCTCTCTCTCTCTCTCTCTCTCTCTCTCTCTCTCTCTCTCTCAATAATGCTGTCCTCAATGTAGTTAAATCTACAAAACTTTCCTTTCAGTATGCATATGTTTATGCAAGAATAAATGCACTTGAACGAATGCATTGTCTCAGAACAATGTACATAATAGTCCCAGCTGATGTTAAGTGAATGACTCCTACAATTACCTCAAATGAAGACACGTAAAGAAACGCTGTAACCATCTCCGATGGAAAATAAGAACCTATTTGAGTCAAATGATATTTTAAAAAGCGTTCCACTAACTTCGCAGACGTTAAGTGCATTTTAAAAGAATGGGCTACAGGAGTATTATAACCTCATCTTTTTCCTTACCACAATTGCCCAAAGCACGGTTAATTGCGTGATTAAGCAGTGCTGGTGAAAATAAATATTTTCTTAAGTATTTGCTTTCTTGTATTTCAGGCTGTGTAGTAAGTGTATGTGTTGTTATATCCAGTGATTTTATAACCTTTTGGAATCGTTATAGATATTGTAGAGACTTTGAAGAAAGAACTGCCAGTGACTTGGGCCTTCTTGAAGCATTTTAAACGTTGTAGAGGCTAGGCATTAAGTAAAGGTGGTGTTACTTCCTATTAAATCGTTAACCCTGATTGGGGGTGTCTTCAGACAAATCAATACTTATTGGTGTAAATTCTAACCGTTCTATCAAGGGTGATCTAAAATTTCTAAATCATATTCTTCAAAG
Organism: Palaemon carinicauda; assembly: GCF_036898095.1. Classification (NCBI taxonomy): domain Eukaryota; kingdom Metazoa; phylum Arthropoda; class Malacostraca; order Decapoda; family Palaemonidae; genus Palaemon; species Palaemon carinicauda. The sequence goes on along the minus strand of NC_090725.1, from coordinate 109,776,434 downwards.
TACTATTCTTAAAAATAATATTAACATTAAAAGTTTTCATTAACTAAGGAATTCTCGTGAATTGATTGTTAAAAGGCAAAGTCGGTAGGTTTTACAATGATTACAGAAGGTACCAAATAGTTGTGGAAAATGTAATCAATATTTCAAACATTTGTACCCCAGGCTAATTACTTGTGATTGACATATAAATTCAGTTTTAGAGTCAGTTTCATAAAAGGTTTTCGTTGCTTTATAAAAAAAAAAAAAAACTTAGTCGATAGGATGGGGAATTCTAACGACAAAGCTTTCTAAAAACAAAAGGAAAACCTTTTTTTTCAAAACTGACTCTAAAACTAATTTTAATTTTGTAACTTCCCAGCAAGCAACTTCACGGATCTTCCAAATCTCTGCCTTAAGAAATTCAGGGCAACTGGCCCGCAGTGCCCTTAAATGTTAATATTACTTTTAAGAATAATACTGTACTTTGAAAAGTATGCTGATTAGAAATTCACCTGTTAAAAGATTTAAAGGCCGCTCTTAAATGGCCGAGGCCAGGGACAGTGGCATTGCCCTATCGAGCAGGACAATGCCCTAGAGACTGGCCATATACACATACGATCAGCACTCAAGCCCCCTCTCCACACAAGCTAGTACCAAGGAGGGCCAGGTAATGGCTGCTGATGACTCCACAGATAAACCTACAGGTTCCCCAAACCCCCCATCCTTAGCTCACAAGGATGGTGAGGTTGCAGCGACCAAGAAACTGAACAGTTTGAGCGGGACTTGAACCCCAGTCTGGCGTTCACCAGTCAGGGTCGTTACCACATCGGCCACCACAATAAAATGTATTTATGAGATCCCATGTAATCAATGTATTAAAAGATATGTCTCAAAGTGGAAAAGATCTCGAAACTAGATTAAAACAAATATAATGTTCGAACATGAAACAGAACAAGAAGTTTATTCTAGTATATAAATGATTGTAATCATGCCATTAATTTGAAAAGGAGCAAAAGAAAGAAATACTATAAATTAAGGATATAATGAAACGAAATATTGTAGAATCCTGTATAATAATAAAAAACCGTGCAGAATTAATCAACAGTAGCCCATGAATGTATAAACTTGTGGATTGATTGATTTAAAGTTTTCTGGCATCCTGACATCGAAGGTTAAACTTGACGAACTGCTTATAGACAATGTATTTAGACAATTGTCATTTTTAGATTCACTTAAGATTTTTTCTTTTTTTTTTGCTTGTTTATTCTCTCTCTTTTTTCACTACAGTCGCAGAAGTGACCATGAAACGGATACTAACCTTTTGCACTAATTGGGACATTAGAGGTATGCCAATACGAAAGCGCTAGGTCAAAATTTCCTTTATCTGACATTTCCTCCTGCTTAGTAACAATATATATATATATATATATATATATATATATATATATATATATATATATATATATATATACATATATATATATATATATATATATATATATATATATATACATATATATATATACATATATATATTGATACATACATATATATATATTTTCTACATATATATATATATATATATATATATATATATATATATATATATATATATATATATATATGAGAGAGAGAGAGAGAGAGAGAGAGAGAGAGAGAGAGAGAGATTTAGTGAAAGCAAATTTAGTGCATAACGAATTAAAAGAAACTAAATATAAAGCACGAAATTTATTCCACAACAAAATCAAAATAACTAAATTTACCACATAGCGAAATACGACGATTATTAAATTTGATGAATAACAAAATACACGGAACGAAATTAATGCACAACAAAACCAAAAGAACAAAATATAGTGCAAAACGAAACCAAAAAAAAATAACAGTGCACAACGTAACCAAAAAAAAAATGTAGTGCACAACGAAACAAAAAAAAAACAAAAACGAAATTAGTGCACACCGAAACCAATAAAAAACACGGAATTTAGAACATAAGGAAATAAAAGAAAAAAATTAGTGCACAATGAAACCAAAAGAAAGGGAGATTTAGTGCACAACGAAACAAAATAAAAACGGAATTTAGTTCACAACGAAACCAAAAAAAAAAAAAAAAAAATACTGCACAACGAAATCAAAAGAACGAAATTTAGTGCACAACGAAACCAAAATAAGGGAAATTTAGTGCAAAAAAAAAAATAACGAAATTTAGTGCACAACAAACACCTCAGCCCCCCCCAAAAAAAACGAAATTTACTGCACAACGAAACCAAAAGAACGAAATTTAGTGCACGCATCCGTGAGTCATTACGAAAGGATGATTTAGCTTCTCACTCTAAAAGAACGTGACAAGCCATTACAAAGCTGAACAATGAAGCTAATTACTTGGGCAAACCACTCTCTCAATTCGTCATCATTTCGAGAGGTAATGATGTCAACCAGATTGGGTAAGTGAAAAGAGAAACAATGGATTTTAACTGTCTAAATAACGGCAAATCTTAAAAAGGTCTTTGGCTTTGCGACTAATGGGACTGGAGGGGCACAGAATATTGTTGTTGTTGTTCTTGTTGTTGTTGTTGTTAATACCTAAGGTACAACTCTAGTTGGAAAAGCAGGATGCTATAAGCCTAAAGGCTCCAACAGGGATAAATATCCTATCAAGTTATGGAAGTAAAGAAATAAATTATTATTATTATTATTATTATTATTATCATTATTTGCTAAGCTACTACCGAAGTTGGAAAAGCAGGATGCTATAAACCCAAAGGCTAACAGGGAAAATATCCTATTAAGGAGTGGAAGTAAAGAAATAAATTACTATTATATTATTATTATTATTATTATTACTTGCTAAGCTACAACCCTAGTTGGAAAAGCTGGATGCTATAAGACCAAGGTATCCAACAGGGAAAATAGCCCAGTGAGGAAAGAAAATAAAAACAAGATGCTATAAGTCCAAGGACTCCAACGAGGAATATGGCCCAGTGAGGAAAGGAATTAAGAAAATAAAAGCAAGATGCTATAAGCCTAAACGGCTCCAACAAGGAAAACAGATTACAAGCACACAAACAAGACCGAAAACATACCCTCCTTCCAACTTCGTTGATGGAGGTAATGAACTAGGTTGTAAAGTCTATAAGAAAGAAGGAAAACTGTAATGGAGTAGAATTTAAGTAAGTACACATTACTGACAATTCAAGAACATTAATTTTCACTCAAGCCGTGACCAGATTGTGATACTATCTTCCTAATTATTATTATTATTATTATTATTATTATTATTATTATTATTATTATTATTATTATTATTATTATTATTATTATTATCTGGCAGTTGGATTACTGGAACTTAGGGAGTTCAAACTTGCAGTGAATGTTTTCATGTTGAACAGGCTTACATAAGACTCTCTTCATAGTTTATATATGACATATCTATTTCAATGTTGTTACTGATCTTGAGATATTTTATACATTTTATTCTTTACTTCTAATATAGTTTATTTCCTTATTTCCTTTCCTCACTGGGCTATTTTCCCTACTGGGACCCTTAGGCTTGTGTATTATTATTATTATTATTAATTGCTAAGCTACAACTCTAATTGGAAAAGCAGGATGCTATAAGCCTAGGGGCCCCAACAAGGAAAATAGCCCAGTGAGGAAAGGAAACAAGGGAAACTAAAATATTTCAAGAACAGTAACAGCATTAACTTAAATATTTCCTAAATAAACTATAAATACTAAAAAATTAGATAAAATAGTGTGCCCAAGTGTACCCTCAAGCAAGAGAACTCTAACCCAAGAGAGTGAAAGACCATGGTACAGAGTATATGTATATATGTAATCATTTAAGTAAGTGTATATATATACACACACACATATATATATATATATATATATATATGTATATTGTATATATATATATATATATATATACACACACACACATATATATATATATATATTGTATATTGTATATATATACACACTATTGTTACTTTCCCAGTAACATAGAAAAGAGAGAAATTAATCAACTGAGCTACAACAACCTTATGATAAAGACTTAAAAGAAAATAGTCATCATCATCATCTCCTCCTACGCCTATTGACATAAAGGGCCTTGGTTAGATTTCGCCAGTTGTCTCTATCTTGAGCTTTTAATTCAATACCTTTAGTGAAAGAAATATAGAAAAGAATAAACAAATTCCATACCTGTTATGAAGAAAAAGACAATATTATATAAAAAGAAAGATCAAATCAACCATAACCTACACCGAAAAATCACTAGAGGTAAAATTCCAAAGGCTATGCCTCAACCTTGAACCTGATCCAAGGCTGTTATAAAATGCAATACATCTATAAAATTAAAGAAAGACTTGATTCCAAATCTGGCAACAAACATAAAAGCCAGAAAGCTTTGTGAATCAATGCAAAAACAATCATAAAACTGGTGTCAAGTGTCCACTACCTTAATCCTGCAGAAATTTATAGTACATAATCATCTGCTCTCTGACCTTTGGCCTGAGGAGTAGCCAAACTCACTGTATCTTAACCTGTTGGAGCCTTTGGGCTTATAGCACCCAGCTTTTCCAACTATAGTTACCTTTTTTAGTGAGGCAGATTTGCACCGACTCGCAGCGGTGCCCTTTTAGCTCGAAAAGGTTTCCTGATCACTGATTGGTTGGACAAGATCATTCTAACCAATCAGATTGCAGGAAACTTTTTCCAAGCTAAAAAGGCACTGCTGCGAGTCAGTGCAAATGCGCCTCATTAAAAAAAAAATTGAGTATGGGGTTGTAGCTTAGCAAGTAATAATAAAAATGAAAATAATATTAATAATAATAATAATAATAATAAGCCAGAGCACATATTTAAGTATACATTAGACAAGTACATCTAGATATCCTAGACATGGCCTATTGCAAGCGTCCCTGCTTGTTGATCTGCTGGACTGGGGTTCGAGTCCCGCTCAAGCTCGACAGTGTCTTGTAGTGTCTGCAACATCACCATCATCACAAGGAAAGGGGGTGAGGTTGAATAAGTCTACAGTTCTACCTGATGAGTCATCAGCAGCCATTGGCTGGCTCTCCCTGGCCTTAGATTAGGTGAAGAGGGAGCTTAAGCGCTGATCATACGTATATATGGTCAGTCTCTATGGCACTGTCACGGTCCCTAGCCTCTGCCATTCATGGGTGACCTTTAAACCTTCAAATTGGCTATTTCAACTATCCTTATACAAGGTGCAATTCTACTTGTAATCAAATTCTGAATCATGAGCCAAGATAATTGCTTTCACTGGTTACAACAAGTACAGTTGGACACAAGAGACCTTAGCACACCTTGCTCTGAAGAAGAGCACCGTGTCACACCCTTACTGCAAAGCTAGTAACCAAACAGATAGTGTAGAGAGAGATGGAAGAGGTGAAGGCTACACACTTTAACTTGCGGCGCAGTTAATGTGTAACAGGTTGCACTTGTTTAGAGCGAGGTGTAGCGAGAACTCCTGAATCCAACTGTACAATCCAAGTATAACAGGGGAGGACCCTAACGAGAGAATCCGCTACCTAAGAGGGATAGATCGGCTTTTCAAGTAAATATAAGTGTTTTTGTCTACATCTGTGCATGTGTGTGTGTGTGTGTAGCCCGAGGATCAAACCACTTCTAAAATAGCAGCCTTCAAAACTGGTATTTCTAACCCCTTCTTGATGTGGATATGCCCAGACTACAACCCATTTTTTTACCTCCTTATTTTATCTCCATATCCAGGAGTATTTGTTAACCTGAAAAACTTTCCTTCTTAGCTCTCTCTCTCTCTCTCTCTCTCTCTCTCTCTCTCTCTCTCTCTCTCTCTCTCAAAATGTGAAAATATTTCCTCTCCCTTCGTATAATTTGGAAACTTATCTCACGGTTAGAAATATAACACGAAGACCACAGCTAACTTATGCTCACCGGGAACGGATAAGGGGACATTTGCAGGATCTAAGTTACTGTAACTTGTAGTATATTGCCATAAGGAGAGAGAGAGAGAGAGAGAGAGAGAGAGAGAGAGAGAGAGAGAAGAGAGAGAGAGAGAGAGAATTACCATGAAAATGAGATAGATATATAGATAGATAGATAGTATATTGCCATGAGAGAGATAAGGCATATTGTCATGAAAAGAGAGAGAGAGAGAGAGAGAGAGAGAGAGAGAGAGAGAGAGAGATAGTATAATGCCAAGAAAATACTCACCGGGAACGGATAAGGGGACATTTGCAGGATATAAGTTACTGTAACTTGTAGTATATTGCCATAAGGAGAGAGAGAGAGAGAGAGAGAGAGAGAGAGAGAGAGAGAGAATTACCATGAAAATGAGATAGATATATAGATAGATAGATAGTATATTGCCATGAGAGAGATAAGGCATATTGTCATGAAAATAGAGAGAGAGAGAGAGAGAGAGAGAGAGAGAGAAGAGAGAGAGAGAGAGAGAGAGAGAGAGAGAGAGAGAGAGAGAGAGAGATAGTATAATGCCAAGAAAATTAGAGTATATTGTCATAAAAATGACAGAGAGATAGATATATAGATAGATAGACACAGTATATTGCCATAAACGTGAGAAAGGTAAATAGATAAACATACTATACTGCCATGAAAATGAGAGAGAGAGAGAGAGAGAGAGAGAGAGAGAGAGAGAGAGAGTATAATGACAAGAAAGAGATTATATTGTCATGAAAATGAGACATAGATAGACATAGTATATTGCCATTAATATTCGAGAGAGAGAGAGAGAGAGAGAGAGAGAGAGAGAGAGAGAGAGTATATCAAAGGTTAACAACGAAAAGACCTGAAACTACGTATATTTTTACTTTCAAGTTCTCTACGACCACTCCAAAAAGTCAAGAGGTCGTTAAAGTCTGGAATCTCAAGGAAGACATACATAGTCCCTGGATTTTATTTATATGTGTGTCTCGATTTACATTAAACAAACAAACACTCATAGACAGGCGGACACTATAGCCCCGAAATATTCATAGTTATTATTATTATTATCATCATTATTATTATTATTATTATTATTATTATTACTTGCTAAGCTACAATCCTAGCCCAGTGGCTCCAACAGGGAAAATAGCCCAGTGGGGAAAAGGAAACAAGGTAAAAACAAATATTTTAGGAACAGTAACAACATTAAAATAAATATTACTATATAAATTATAAAAACTTTAACAAAACAAGAGGAAGAGAAATAAGATAGAATAGTGTGCCCGAGTGTACCCTCAAGCAAGAGAACTCTAACCCAAGACAGTGGAAGACCATGGTACAGAGGTTATGGCACTAACACAAGACCACAAAGGTTTACTTTTGGATATATAGACGGACACTATAGCCCTGAAATATTCATACAGTTGTCGCGGGGGAACAAACACAGACCTAAATAGACAGACACACTATATTTAGCACTAAAATATCCATACAGCTGTGTCAGGTAGACAGAGAAACGCAGACATAGAGAGACAGATAGACAGACAACAAAACAGAAGAGATATTCTATTATTTATGGCTTATCGAGGTGCAAATTATTACTATCAATCTCTCCAGCTTGAGGGTACATTCGGGCACACTATTCTATCTTATTACTCTTCCTCTTAGTCTTTTTTTTTTTTTTTTTTTAAGTTTTTATAGTTTGTATATGAAAGATTTATTTCAATGCTGTTATTGTTCTTAAAATATTTTAATTGTTCATTACATTTCTAGTACTGTAGTTTATTTATTTCCTTATCTCCTTTCCTTATTGGGTTATTTTTCCCTATTGGAACCCATGGGCTTATAGCATCCTGCTTTTCCAACTAGGGTTGCAGCTTAGATGATAATGATGATGATGATGATAATAATAATAATAATAATAATAATAATAATAATAATAATAACAATAACAATAATAATAATAATAATAATAATAAAATAATAATAATAATAATGAGTATTATTATTATTATCATTATTATTATTATTATTATTATTAATAATAATAATAATAATAATAATAATAATAATAATAATAATAATAACAACAACAACAACAACAATAACAATAATATGAAAAAATCTCATTTTGTAACAAAGTTGCTTCAAGATGATAGGACAAAATACGAGGCTTTGGTCAGGGTAACTTCAAAGGGTACTTAACGTCTCTTTATTCAACTTAAAGGTCTGGATTCTAGGTCATGGAGAATAATTGGTCCTTATTTTCACTCTCCACTTTGTATATCTTTGGCCCCTATTCTTCATGAAAGGTTTATGATGACCGAAAGTAGGATGGATGGGAAGGTGAACGGATCAGTGGATTAGAACATGATGAAGAGAGGTAAATAGAATTAAAACAATTATTATCATTATTATTATTATTATTATTATTATTATTATTATTATTATTAGCTAAGCTACAACGCTAGTTAGAAAAGTAAGATGCTATTAGCTCAATGGCTCTAACAGGGAAAAATAGCCCAAAGTGAGGAAATGAAATAAGGAAATAAATAAACGATATAAGAAGTAATGAAAAAGCAAAATATTACAAAAAAATTAACAACATTAAAACCGATATTTGATAAATAAACTATAAAGGAACTTATGTAATCCTGTTCAACATAAAAACATTTGCTGCGAGTTTGAACTTTTGAAGTTCTATTGATTCAACTACCCGATTAATAAGATCATAACTAGAAAGGGCACTCGGTTGAGCGCATACTTTCGCCTATATCATGTTGTATATCACAAGATAGGCTATTGAATTACGTACATTTTGACACCAGTTTCATGTAAATCACGTGAACATTTGCCACTATATGGCAAAAAGATCTTTTTGACCTTTCCGTGACCTTGGCCTTGACTTTTGATTCAATTACCCACCAATATAATCAAGTTGCCATTGAATCATGGCTAATCACCCCCAACGAATTTCATGAGATTCGGTCCAATAGTTTTTGAGTTATCCGAATCTCAAACAAAGACAAACATATACGCCCCTATCAAAACATAACCGCAAAGAAGCTGGGCGAAGGTAATGAATGACTACTGAACAATATCTAGCGCATATACTAGTTAATTAATGAATATCTACTGACATTAGAATTGGTACGCAAACAAGAATTAGAGCTTTAAGAACATATGTATAGTCTACCCTTATGTATGGATCAGAGAGCTGGACAATGACAAGAGATCTGGGAAACAAATGAATATGCAGCAGAGATGTGGTTTTACAGGAGGAAGATCAGAATATCTGGTCCTGGCTTGGGTGGAGAGGGGGCTTCGGCGCTGATCATATGATATATGCTCAATCTCTAGGGCAGTGTTCTGCTTGCTAGGGCAATGTCACTATCCCTTGCCTCTGCCTTTCATAATCGGCCTTTAAACTTTTAAATGGCAAGACTTATAGTGCAGAGAGCAATGGTAAAGGAAGAAAGAAAGAAACATCTGAGTTTTGTTGGGCGCACCTTAAGAGAAACAATAGAGGAGTAGATTAAGGAGGGGGGGGGGCAATGTATATGAACAGTACTGTGCTGGGTATAGATGGTAATCATGGGGTGTGATGGCCGATTTGGTAACGTCCCTAACTGATGATCGTCTGACTGGGGTTCGAGAATCGCTCAAACCCACCGAGTTTATTTGGTCGCTGCAACCTCACCATCTTTGTGAGATAAGGTTGGGGGTTTGGGGGAGCCTATAGGTCGACCTGCTGAGTTATCAGTAGCCATTGCCTAGTCCTCCTCTGCTCTAGCTTGGGTGAGAAGGGGATTGGGCGCTGATCATATGTACTGCATATATGGTAAGATTCTAGGGCACTGTCACTGTCCCCTGCGTTTACATTTTATGAGTGACCTTAAAACCTTTAATGCTAGTATGCACTTACAGCCAAGTAAGCTTGCAAGGACAGACACAATTCGTCTATTGAATATATATATATATATATATATATATATGTATATATATATATATATATATTATATATACTTATATATATATATTATATACATATACATATATATATATGTATCTATATACATATTTAAATACACACACGCACATTATATATATATATATATATATATATATATATATATATATATATATATGTATATATATATGTATATATATAAATATATATACTGTATATGTGTGTATGTCACTTTCATCTATACTAGGAAGATCATGGTCTGTCTTAAAGTTGTCTTCCTAGCTTGGTAAGGTGGCCTAATTTGATGTCTTTTCAAAATGTTCTTATATATATATATATATATATATATATATATATATATATATATATATATATATATATATATATATATATATATATATATATATATATATATATACAGTATATATATACATATATATATATATGTACAGTATATATACATATATATATATATGTATGTATATATATATATGTATATATATATATATATATATATATATATATATATATATATATATATATATATATATATATATATATATATCCCAGCTGAGTGAAAAAGTGTTGGTTTGCTGTGATCAGATGAAAATCTCCTACTATCGCCAATCCGAACTGGCCAGCGTGGTGATGAAAACTGGCCAAACCCCCAGACATGAATAGACATGTCCGAGGCCTTTGTCCTGCAGTGAACTAAAAACGGGTGCATTTTGTTGTTGTTGTTGTTGTATATTGTATATAATGTGTGTATACCTAACCCCACCCCCAAAAAATGATAAAGAAGATGATCCAGGTTATTTCAGGTCCCACGAAAAAACTAATATCCACAGTCACCTCCTCTACTGCACCCCCCCCCCCCTTCCAGAATTCCGTGCAGCAACCATCCCAGACTTTAAAAAAGGGTGACCTGTTGCTTTTGTTGGAGTCTGTCTGTCTCCGGCACTGATCCAGTAGTACTGACTCCAGGCCACCACGAGGCTGTTCACATGTCATCACGCATATGAACACATGTGTACAATGTCTCCAAAAAGGCATGTGAACATATGCACAGAATGTCTACAAAACAGCAAATGACTTCGTCAAACACAGAGCAAAAACACAAGATTAGTTAATTAGTTGAATTTTGCAACGAAAAATTAAACAAAACAGCCAAAAACTCTGTCAAACAAGGAACAAAAACACAAGATAAGTTAATTAGTTTAATTTTGCAGCGAAAGAACAAACAAATACAAAAAACACTCTAGCATTATCATTATAATTATTATTGTTATTATTATTATTGTTATTAATATTGTTGTTGTTGTTGTTACTTGCTAAGGTACAACCCTAGTTGGAAAAGCAGGATACTATAAGCCCAAGGGCTCCAACCTGGAAAATAGCCCAATGAGGAAAGGAAATAAGGAAAAATAAAATATCTTAAGAACAGTAACAACACTAAAATAAGCAGCAAAAACACAAAATTAGTTGCTATTTACTTAATATCGCAAAGCATAACAAATGAAAAACTAGCAAATAACTCTGACAAACAACGAACAAACACACGAAAGATTAGCTTGGACGTTGGTCAATAATTGTATAACACAAGAGGCGAATTGTCACGAACTGTCACGGCATACTAAAAAGAAGAAAAAAAAAAAGGTCTTAAATATAACGCAATTTCTAGGAATTACTTTGACGTGTAATTCAACATTACCAATTTCAGTACAAAGCTTTTGCCCTTAGTGGAAAAATATGAGTGGTAACAGTTTTGAAGTTTGATAAATAACTAATTTAATATTTTATTTGTATGTAAAAAAAAAAAATGCCATATATACGTACATCTAATCTCTCTCTCTCTCTCTCTCTCTCTCTCTCTCTCTCTCTCTCTCTCATTTACAATCAGGATAAAATGTAATGCAAATGAACAAGTACGTTGATATATTCCCTATATAATAAAGAGCAAGTGTGTCTATATATTTATAAATATATAAACAGTATATATATACATATATAAATATATATATATATATATATATATACACACATATATACTGTGTGTGTGTATATATATATATATATATATATATATGATAATAATAATATATGAATTAATTAAAAGCTCAAGATATAGACGACTGGCGAAATCTAACCAAGGCCCTTTGCGTCAATAGGCGTAGGGGAGGATGATGTTATATACACACAGAGACCAATATAGGCAGGGAGAGGGAGTAATCATACCCTGGTGAGAAAGGGGTGTGTGTACATGTCTGTCTGAGCATATCTATCTAAATATGAAGCCGTCATTTTTGACGGGTCCCGTACAACAGTGTGTGTATGTGTATGTGTGTGTATATATACATATATATATATATATATATATATATATATATACACACACACACACATCTGTGAGTGTGCGTGTATGTGTTAACGACCGTGCGCGCGCATGCCCTAAAACCAAATTCTTAAGAAACCTCTCATATTAAAAGAATTCTATACGCAACGGAGGGACATGTTTTCATACCTATATAAAACATAAATTGACAGACAACTCACCAACGGAAGAGTTTGTCAAGGGGCC
>NC_090725.1:109748952-109756452 GCF_036898095.1 Palaemon carinicauda | reverse complement strand
TAGGTTAGGTTAGGTTAAGTTAGGTTGGGTTGTGTTGGGTTATGTTGGGTTTGAGTTAGTTTAGGTTTAGATAGGTTAGGTTAGGTTAGGTTGCATTAGGTTGGGTTAGGTTGGGTTAGGTTAGGTTGAGTTGAGTTGAGTTAGATTATGTTCGGTTTGAGGTAGGTTACGTTAGGTTGTGTTGGATTAGATTATGTTGGGTTTGGGTTAGGTTAGGTTAAGTTAGGTTAGCTGCTGCCCTGCTTCTTCATACTGACAAAATTACAGGAGAAAACCAGCGAATAAATATTTCCAGCCCCTCACAATGACATACCTTCACGGACCTCTCTTCTTTTCAATCATTTTTCAAAAATCTACAGACCACTAGGAATATGATTCACACCTTTAGTCTCCCAAGGTGCAATTATCACGTAAGTGCCCTTCACATTTACATAAAAAGAAACTACATTAAGTTCTCTATATCATATACACTCTCTTTTATATTACTGCAACGAAACCAAGTTATGAGGAATCAGAACTTCTAAAGAGGAACAAGTGAGGCACCATTTTCAGTCTTGGGACTTTACATGTTAGTATTATTGGTAAGAAGGCTAAGTATTTTGCTTGAAAAAGGTGTATCAAGGTCAATATATCTTCCGGAAGTTACTGGATAAGGTTCAACCTTAAACACACACGTACACACAGAGCAAGACACACACACGCACATATACTGTATACAGTATATATATATATATATATATATATATATATATATATATATATATATATATATATATATATATATATATATATATATATATATATAGTATCAGCATTATCATCGTCTCCTACACCTATTGACGCAAAGGCCCGCGGAAGCATTTCACCAGTCATATAATATATATATATATATATATATATATATATATATATATATATATATATATATATATATATATATATACGTACATCCATACATAATTGAACACAAGTATACTAAATATAATATAAATATACTGTGTATAATCACAATATGAAATACCATCAACATTCAACCAATTCCATTTACAACTCCAACTTGCATAAATATACCTCTAAAATCGAATTCTAATACGAAAGACCCAACAGATGTGTAAAAAAAAAAAAAAATAAAGCCAGTTTGGCACCTTCGGTAACTCATTCATAAAACAAGACAGCGGGCAATCATCACTTCTGGGTCCCACCAGGTAAAATACAGTGGGGCGAGGACGGTCTACTGTCTGCAGGTGGGTGAGGTGGGTAAAAGGCCACAAGATGGATCGAGAGAGAGAGAGAGAGAGAGAGAGAGAGAGAGAGAGAGAGAGAGAGAGAGAGAGAGAGAGAAGGGCTTCTATGAAATGATTATCCTAGAGTCGATCCTTAAACAAAATATTAGGCCACGTGTAACAATTAAATGAGAGAGAGAGAGAGAGAGAGAGAGAGAGAGAGAGAGAGAGAGAGAGAGAGAGAGAGAGAGAGATTTATATATGTGTAGATATGCACACTATATAACACCACAAGAAACTACAAACTCTACGGATATCAAACCTACTTATTCGACACGGGTCAGTCTCTTCAAGTTTAAAGTCTTAACTCTATAATATATAAGATGATTTACTTATCAGGAGTATATCAAACTAGCCATGTCACCCTTATAATAAAGAGGAAGTGTTTGGCTTAGCAGGTGACTACTCGGTCTCTCCCCGTCCCTCGGGTAAGGGGAAGAGGGAGTAGTCATACCATGGTAAAAAGGGGATGGGAATGGGTTGAATTAGTTTGAGCGCGTGTGTGTGCGCATATCTAAATATTCAGCCAACATTTTTGACGGGTAGAGTACACTAATTAACAATAACTTCCACCATCAAACGATTTATATTTCCATTTTCTAGTAAATTAATAATAATGATGCCGCTAAAAATAAATACCCATAATTTCCTACCTGCTGAGTCATCCGCAGCCATTTCCTGGTCCTCCCTGGTCTTAGCTTAGGTAACTAAGGGGTTTGGATGCTAATCATATCAATATATGTTTATACTCTAGTGATTGTCACTATCTCTTGCCTCTGCCATGCATGAGCCACCTTTAAACCATTCAAGCCAACCAAGTCTTCCGGGATACAAATTGCACAAGCAATGTGTCAAAAAAGTTAATTTATTAATGGAAAAATAATAGATCACAAATCAGATATAGAATTAAAAAAGTTTATACTGATTAAAAATTTAGCCAATGTTCCAAAGTGGGTTTGATCTTGCAACGTGAATCACAAAAAGTAGTCCGGCATACAATGTAAATGTATCAATGCCTCGGGAGCAAAAACAGGTGTGGGTGAGAGAGAGAGAGAGAGAGAGAGAGAGAGAGAGAGAGAGAGAGAGAGAGAGAGTTAGGACTGTCGTCCTAACATCCTGTAAAGGTAAGACTAGTAGTGAGTTATATACATTTACATATATTGTAGAAAAAGTCTGATTTACGCCATTATACCATACAATCTAACAATAATAGGATATTCTAAATGCATCAAATTTTATTTTATAATATCAAAAACTAGTGCACGCGACCCATCATAAACGACAGCTGAATATTTAGATATGCACACACACTCACCTCTCACCAAGGAATGACTTCACCCCCCCCCCAACAACGGGGAAAGCTGGGCGTGACTGGATTGAAATATACTGTGTGTATATATATATCTATATATATATATATATATATATATATATATATATATATATATATATATATATATATATATATATATATATATATATATATATATATATATATATATATACTGTATATATATATATATATATATATATATATATATATATATATATATATATATATATATATACTGTATATATATATATATATATATATATATATATATATATATATATATATATATATATATATATATATTAATTTAAATATACTTCCAAATGACAATTAACTGCTTTTGAAATTAACATATACATATAGAGTGAAAAATTCTTCACTAAAAATATACTTAAAACTGCTTTCAAAAGCATAAACAAATACTTCTTGGATTGTGGTGGCCTGGTGCTAGCGTCCTTCCCTGGTGATTACCAGACAGGGGTTCTAGTCCCGCTCAAACTCGTTAGTTCTTTTGGTCGCCGCAACCTCACCATCCTTGTGAGCTAAGGATGCGGGTTTATGGGAAGCCTATAGGTCTATCTGCTGAGTCATCAGCAGCCATTGCCTTGGTCCTAGCTTGGGTGGAGAGGAGCCTTGGGCGCTAATTATATGTAATATGGTCAGTCTCTAGGGCATTGTCCTGCTTGATATGGCAATGTCACTTGTCCCTTGCCTCTGCCATTCATGAGCGGCCTTTAAAAAAAACCTTTTAAGTGCTACTCTCAAAGTTCAATCCATCAAATTATATACCGTAAATTTTACGAGAGAGAAAAAGAGACACATAATAATAACTAATCCAGCTCAATCAACTAAGATTGTGTTATGAAATTTACGATACGCGAATAACGAGTTGAAATTGACGAGGTCCTGGCGCGCCTGGTTGAATTTACGATGGCGTGAACAGATCACTGGGAAATCTCTATTCATTGGTGTCCTCATATTCGCCGCTCGGAAATAGGTCGTCGTGCAATTTAGCAACGATATATACACTGGGTGGAAATATACTGATAAAGCTTCAGAAAAAAAAAAATGAATTAAAAATATACGGGTTAAAAAAAATCTATAAGATAAAAATCCAAAATAATAAAATTTATTAAAAGACAAACGAAATAAGTTGTACAATTTTGTGACGAAATATTAACTGGGTGGAATCATACTGATGAAGCTTCAGAAAAATCATGAATAAAAAATATACGGATTCGAAACACACAAAAGGTCAAATTAAAAAAAAAAAAAAAAAAAGATAATAATAAATCGAAAAGAAAAATCCGCAAAGTGTGTGGAAATATACTGGTGAAGCTTAGAAAAATAATGACAAAAAAAAAATACTGAATAAAGCACACAAAAGGTCAAACAGTAAAAATGCCAAAAAAGAAAAAATCTATAAGAAAAAATTGCAAAATAAAAAGTACACGGATTAAAAACAAATAAGGTCAAATAAACAGAAAAAATAACAAAAAATAAAAAAATTCTTTAAGAGAAAATTTAAAATAAAAAGGGAAAATGTATTGAAAAATTAAATAAACAAAAAGATATAACAATAAAAAATCTAAAAGACAATTAAAAAGGAAAATATGGATTTAAAAACCATAAACAATCAAATACAAATAAATTAAAAATACAAATCTAAAATTTATGATTAATAAAAAACCTATGGAAAAAAATCTAAAATTCATGATAAACCAAAAATGCAAAAAAAAAAAAAAAAAAAAAAAAAAAAACCCTATAATTTATGATTACCAGAAAATTAAATAAAACAAAGACTAAAAATCTATTTTTCATGATCATCAAAAAACATAAAATATAGAAAAAAAGAATCTAAAATTTATGATAAACAAAAGATCTATAAAAATTATGACAAAAAAAAGGGCAACAAAGAGATACTCGAGATAAAAGTCCATTATCAAAAACTAATATCAATAATGAAAACTATACAACGATTAACTGAACTCGAAATGTCAACAGTTACTCCTAGCTACAATACGACACAGAAATATCTCAGTGGGTCCTACTTGAGGCTTTAGTGACACCGGTGAACCTAACGTGGAGCACTGTGAGCATTACTCAAGGGTCTTTGCAGAGTTCATTACTCAAGGGTCTTTGCAGAGTTCATTACTCAAGGGTCTTTGCAGAGTTCCTTCAGGCCTTGGCTACACTATCTTTCTATCCTTCTACCTATCCTCATTCTTGCTATCCATCCTTTTATAACTGCAAGATTTATCCCAGTTACACTTTGTTACTGAATGACCTACTGAATGGCAGGCATAGTAAAGATTACAGAGGTGATAAGTGTCACGATTGAGATAGAAGTGGGCACTTGTTGAGGATGGATAGTTTGGAGGGAGAAAGGAGGGGTTGGGAGGAACCTGTTAGGGGGAGAAGATCGAGAGGGAGGCAGAGAATTGGATAGCGAGATAAGGTGAAGGATGATATGGAGAGAAGAGGGTCGGTGGAAGAGGATGCCTTTGATCGAAGGCATCAGACAACCAACCCCTTAATCTTGGGATAACGGTGGGAAAGAAGATAAGACGAAGGATGATATGGAGAGAAGAGGGTTGGTAGAAGAAGATGCCTTTGATAGAATGCATTGGAAAAGCGCACAAGCAACCGATCCCTTAATCTTGGAATAACGGTGGAAAAGAAGATTAGGTGAAGGATGATCTAGAGAGAAGAGGTTTACTGGAAGAGGATGCCTTTGGAGAGGGCACATCAGGCAACCGACCCCTTAATCTTGGGGTAACAGTGGGAAAGAAGGTAAGGTGAAGGATGATATGAAGAGAAGAGGGTTGTTGGAAGAGGATGCCTATGGTCGAAGGCATTGGAGAGGGCGCGTCAGGCAACAGACCTCTAAATGTAGGGATAACGGTGGGAAAGGAGGCTAGATGACACCAACGCTGGACTATATGGCCCAAAATTAATAAGTGAATAATATGACATAGAAGTAATTTAAAGTATTCAACTAACAAGTAAAATGAGGCTTCAAGCAACATAGCTAAACAGTTAGCCCTTCATAAAAGTTACGTCTAGGGTGTAAATATCGCGTTTGTCTATTATGAGACTGTTCTTAGAAAGAACTAGATTAATAAAATTCATTATCATAATAATTTTCACTAAGATATTTGATACAACATAACTATCTATCTATCTATCTATATATATATATATATATATATATATATATATATATATATATATAAATAAATATATATATATATATTATGTATATATACATATATATGAATATGTATATATATATATATATATATATATATATATATATATATATATATATATATATATATATATATATATATATACTGTATTTATAAGCAGCCGTTTCTAGTCCACTACATGACAAAGGCCTCAGACATTGTCTTCATTCATATCTAGCATTTGGCAGGTTTTCATCATCATACTGGCCAATGCAGTGGTGATAGTGGGAAATTTTCGTCTGATCGCTCACAGCAAACCAACCTAGTATGGGTGGCCATGATTTGTATACCTTTGGTGATACACAGTCCCTTTCACCACGTCAGGGTATTCCCACTCGGAAAGGGATATATACATATACATAGCTGTTTTATACATATATATATATAATATATATATATATATATATATATATATATATATATATATATATATATATATATATATATATATATATATATATATAGATAGATATATAGATAGATAGATAGATAGATAGATAGATAAACAATAAAGTACAAGTGGCTGCCACATTCAACCTCCAACTACAGAATCGTAATCCCCCCTCACCAGAAATATTCCACAATATTGGCAGCATCACAGACCTGTATAGGCTTATTAGAAGAGCGTCAAACACCCTTCAACACTGTACCTCTGACCTCTATAATAAGCTACTGTACGCACATCTGTACTTCCTGTACATTAAGGCCTATAGTTTTCATTATTTCATTCACAACTTCTTGAAGGTTTAAAGGTCGCTCATGAATGGCAGACGCAAGGGACAGTGACATTGCCCTAACAAGCAGGACAATGCCCCCTCTCCATCTCAGCTAGGACTAGGGAGGGCCAGGCAATGGCTGCTGATGACTCAGCAGATAGAACTATAGTCTCCCCCAAACGCCCCAAACCTTAGCTCACAAGGATGGTAAGGTTGCAGACGCTAAAGGCACTAACGAGTTTGAGTGGGACTCGAACCCCCGACTGGCAAACACTAGGCAGAGACGTTACTAATCAGGCCCAGCATTTCTAGCTATTCATCTCTTCTACTTCTTAAAATGTTCAAATTAAACTATTTCCATTTCCTCACTGGGCTAATTTTCCCTGTTGGAGCCCTTGGTCTTATAGCATCCTGTTTTTCCAACTAGGGTTGAAGCCTAGCTATTAATAATAGTAATTACTGTATCGTTCTCCAAACATTTCACATGACCAAACTACTTCAAACAACTCTAATCCATCTTCTTACGTGTATTAACCATTCCATCTCTTTCTAGTATCTTATCATCATTCCCACCCACTTCCAGTTCTTCAGTCACCTGAAACATCATTTGAACCAGAAAATCAAGGATCTAACAAGTGAACGAGACATTCATATCAAAAATTGGGTCTTAACTGTAATAGTCAGGCCTTCTCCATCATATGGCTCAATGCTACACAGTAATCAATAAGTTTTATTCGATCTGTGACCAATTGGTGGAATGATCTTCCTAGTCGGGTAGTTGCAAACTTTTTATAGTTTGTAAGTGAAATATCTGTTTTGATGTTATTTTTTTATAAATATTTTATTTCAATTGTTCACTATTTCTCATATCGTATATTCATTTCATTATTTCTTTTCCTCACTGGGCAATTTTTCCC
>NC_090725.1:109711452-109743952 GCF_036898095.1 Palaemon carinicauda | reverse complement strand
GTTGGAGGGGATACTCCAAGAAGGTACATTCGGAAATCGCAATATCTCACAAATAGCCGAAACTGCCGTGTTGTAGCTAGGAAATGGGGAGGGGGTGGGAAGGGTTGAATCCGTGTGTGTATCCGTGTGTGCATATCTTATTTAAATATTTAACCGTCATTTTTGACGGGTCGCGGACACTATTTATAAATCAAACGTTTCAGCTTTGACCATTTTAAGTTGCTCCATAACTGATCAATGATTAATTTATTTTAGATTTGTGAAATTTTCTTCTTTTATTGAAAAGAAAAAAATACTCAACGTTTCAAATTTGTGTTGTGCTGTCACCATTTATCCGGTATTTTGCTTGGTACTTTAATCAAGAGTAAACCATCACTATTATATGTAAAAATATAATAAACCACCACTATTGTATGCTAACATAGAATAAACTACCACTTTTCTATGCAAAAATAGAAAAAGCTACCACTTTTCTATACAAAAATGGAATAAGCTACCCTTTTACTATGCAAAAATAGAATAATCTACCCCGTTTCTATGCAAAAATAGAATTTGCTACCACTTTTCTATGCAAAAATAGAATACGCTACCACTGTTCTATGCAAAAATAGAATAAACTACCACTTTTCTATGCAAAATTATAATAAACTACCAATTTACTATGCAAATATAAAATAAACTACCACGATTCTAAAAAAAAAAAAAAAAAAAAAAAAAAAAAAAAAAAAAAAAAAAAAAAAAAGAATGAGCTATCACTTTTCTATGCAAAAATAGAATAAACCACCACTATTCTAAGACAAAGCTGAATGAGCTACCACTCTTTTATGCAGCAAAAATAGAATAAACTACCACTATTTTATGCAAAAAATAGTATAAACTACCACTATTATGTGCAAAAATTGAGTAAAGTACCACTTCTCTATGCAAAATTAGAATAAACTACCACTATTCTATGCAAAAATAGTATAAACTACCACTATTATGAGCAAAAATTGAGTAAACTACCACTTTTCTATGCAAAAATAGTATAAAATACCACTATTCTAAGCAATATAGAGTAAACTACCACTATTCTACGCAAAATAAAGTTAACTACCACTTCTCTATGCAAAAAATAGCGCAACTGACCCCGTAATGTAAGGATAACGGAGGGAAAGAAGAAGAGCCAGCTGCAGCTGATAGACGGCATCAGAGAGAGAGAGCATCAAGCAACCAACCCCTTAACATAGACATAACGATGGAAGAAGAGCTATCTGCAGCTGATAAGACGGCATCAGAGAGAGGGCGCATCAGGCAACCGACCCCTTAACATAAGGATAACGGAGGGAAAGAAGAGGAGCTAGCTGCGGCTGATAGACGGCATCAGAGAGAGAGCGCATCAGGCAACCGACCCCTCAATGTGGGGATAACGGTGAGAAAGAAGTGTGTGTGTGTGTGTGTGTGTGTGTGTTTGTGTGTGTGTGTGTGTGAGTACACTGATTATAAGCTTTTCTCCCACTTCCAAACATCAGCAACAGATGACGAAATGGCCGTGGCAATTATCCAGGTCTGTTACTTCTTCCTGGTGCTCAGGAAAGAGTTTTAATAGCTCCACCTGACCCCTACTATACAATTAACAGAGATCATTAACATAGCACGAAGTTGACTGACATCCTCATCTTTCACAATCTCTCCTCTTTCTTTTCTTCTTCTCTATTTCACTTATTATAGTCCTCCTCTCTGTTCATGGTACCTGAAACCGTTTCGTGAGCTATTTTAAGAGATGCAACAGATACCTGTGATTTACTATATTTCTCCCTAACCATTTTGTGAAATATTTCCTTTTCTTTTCAATATATTTAGGTCTCATCTTATTCTAAGTTTACTGTAAATCCAAGATTGCAAGGCAACTGGCATCATGGATATCATCTCCTCTAACTTTGTCTAGTTTAAGTATGTCCAAAATTAATTCTTCATAAATTAACAAAAAATTAATACTTATTACCTGTTACCTATCAGTTACCTTGCTTCCTTTTCTCAGCAATTTTTACTTTTATAAGAAAATTAGTGTAGGCGACCGGTCAAAAATGAGGACTAATAATTTAGATAGATTTTCACATACATGCAACACCCTCTCAAAGGGTATGACTACTACATCTCCCTTCTACCCAAAGGACGGGGAGAGCCAAGTGTAACCAGGACGATATATATATATATATATATATATATATATATATATATATATATATATATATATATATATATATATATATATATATATATATATCTGCATATATATATATATATATCTGCATATATATATATATCTGCATATATATATATATATATATATATATATATATATATATATATATATATATATATATATATATATATATATATATACACACACACATATATATGAGTAAATATAGTATATATACATATATATGTATAAAAATATATATATATACACATATATATGAGTAAATATAGTATATATATATACATATATATATGTATAAAAATATATATATATATATATATATATATAATATATATATATATATAGAGAGAGAGAGAGAGAGAGAGAGAGAGAGAGAGAAGAGAGAGAGAGAGAGAGAGAGAGAGAGAGACGTACTTTACGGGGGAGATTAGTTGTGAATGAACTTGGGAATAAACCACCTTTGCAAGTGATACTCTATTCTTTGTGGACAGAGAAGAGATTCCGTTTAAGTTGACAACTGCGAAGCTGAACTGCTTTAAATCAAGTCTTTTGATGAAACTGACCTAACTGGGTAAGGCAAATGCAGAAAACTAAGAGGTATCGACAGGACCAGTCAATTGCTCAACCAACCTAGAGAGATATAATCATAAAACCTAGCGTGATAGGAAAAATGTAGATTGCACTTTTCCAATTTAGACAAAACTGCATCACCACAGTGATCAGTAATAACTTACATGCATTCACTATATACAATCTCTTTGCACAGTAATTAAACTTATCATCTTTAAGGGTAACCACAGGTAAATGTGCAAAAATTTCCAGTGATCAGTAATATCTTACATACATCCCTATATGCTTTTTCTTAGCATGCTAATGAAACTTATCATCTTTAAGGGTAATCACAGCTAAATGTGCAAAATATCAGTGATCAGTAATATCTCGCATGCATCTCTATATACAATATCTTTGCAAAGTATTTAAATTTATCATCTTTAAGGGTAATCACAGCTAAATGTACAAAAATTCCCAGTGATCAGTGATATCTTACATGAATCTCCATATACAACCTCCTTACAATCTCTTTATGTCCAATCTCTTTACATAGTACTTGAATTTATCATTTTTAAGGGTAACCACAGCTATATGTACACAAAATCAATGATCAGTAACATCTCACATACATCTTCATGTACAATCTTTTTACGTATTACTCAAATTTATAATTTTTAAGGGTTAACCAAAGCTAAATGTACAAAAAAATCATAGTGATTAGTAATATCTCCATACCTCTCTATAAACAAATTCTTTGCACAGTACTTGAACTTATCCCTCTTTAAGGGTAACCACAGCTAAATGTACAAAAGAAAAATTAATAGAATCACATCTACAATATACCTTCCAACTTTTCTACCATATCAAAAATCTATAAATCTCACACTTAATTACAAAAGTAAAACCCATTAACAAAATCACCACCGGCTAAGTTGCTTAAAATATATTCCTTTTTTGGGAGGTGAATGGGTGGGGGGTATAATATGCAAGTGTGCCATAACAATTCTCAGAAAGCAGTAACTTTCTTGTCTAGAACAATAAAAGTAATTTGAGGGTCGTTAAGAATAACTAACATGACTCTTAGGATGCTCAGGTATGTTTGCTTTGAATAGGAAAATAATTACGTCCACTTATGTGAACTTTACTGCAATTTTCTCTTATTTCCTGAAGAATTAATATCTTATTTGTTTTTTAACATGAAGTGTTTACATACTGTTGAAATTTCAAGCACGCTTCAGTGTGTGTAGCATCGCCCTGGTTAGAATCGAATCTCGCAATCTCGCATCTATACTTTTAAATATGTCTTTAAAACAGTTCTTGCATCTATATTTTCTTTACATATTTCTTTGAGCAGTTCCCACATCTATACTTTATATATTATTATTATCATTACCCCCGCCAAAGAAATTGGAAGAAGGCTATGTTTGACCTCCTGTTTGTGTGTTTGTTTATGGACACCCTCCTGGCACCTATTTCAATCGTAGAGTAAAATAGAGATTATCTATTATGTATAAAGATAGAAATTATTAAATTTTGGAGGGTTAAGATCAAAGGTCGAGGTCACGGTCAAGCAAAATGTCCAATTCACGTAATCAGCCAGAGGGCTTCAAACTTTGTTCATAATTGAGTGTAAGAAAATCCACGCTAATTAATACATGTTTAGATCAAAGGTCAAGGTCATGGTCAAGCAGAAGGTCGAGAAATAAGTTGCCGAAGTGGAGGTCTGCGCTGTACTTAGTGCCCCTCAAGTTACTATTATTACAATCTAGGCTATAACCCTAGTTGGAAAAAATGCTATAAGCCCAAGGGTCCCAACAGGGAAAAATAACCCAGCGAGGAAAGGAAACAAGGATATAAATAAACTACAAGAGAAAAAATAAACGATCAATATAGATTATTTCACGACCAGTAACAACATTAAATTACATCCTTTACATATCAACTATAAAAACTCAAAAAAAAAAAAAAAAAAAAAAAAATTAAGAGAAGATAGAACCGCATGCGCGAGTGTACCCCCCAAGCAAGAGAACTCTAAAGTATTTAAAGCAGTTAACGCCTCTACACTTACTGTATACATTTCTTTAAGCAGTTCTAGCATCTATATTTTCTTTACGTATTTCTTCAAACAATCTTCCCAAAGCTAAAGTCAACAGGATACCACTTCGAACCTTAAAAAGATTAAGAAAAGGGCCAAGAGGCATCTAACTACATAGTTTAACTACCTGTGGATTTCCATTACCTATGTACCACACGTGTTTCATACACGCTAGCACACTGTAACAAAATTGCTTTTTTTATATCTCTCTTGTTAAGCTTACTACCTCATGTTTAGTAAAGTTTGAATTTTGTGGCATTCTTACTCTAAATTTGTATATAAGCTTGTTGTCTTGTTTGAATAAACTCAGTAGCATTCACCTCGTCTCTCTGTTAGAACCTATCAGTTAGTTGTCACTCCTTGAACATAGGCTCCATCACTTTCAATACTTAAATGTTTCTCTACCTAACCATATTCTTTACTACTACTACTACTATTATTATTATTAATTGTTGTAGTTGTTGTTGTTGTTGTTGTTGTTGTTATAATTAGCTAAGCTACAACCCTAGCTGGAGAAGCAAGATGCTATAAGCCCAAGGGCTCAAACTGGGAAAATAGGGGCATTCATCAGTTTTTCTTTTTATCCCCAATATGAAAAAAAAATAAAATAAACAAATAAGAGCAATCAGAGATTTCTGACTTCCGCCAAAGGATGACATTGACACACACACAAACAATGCAAATCCGGATCTAGAATCCGGATCCGGATCATCTACAAAATTTAATGAGGGTCGTCCATGACCTAAGATTTATCTGTGGTGGAAATTACGTCCAAACCCATTGAGTAGCTTTGAGGTAATTCCTTTCCACAAACACAGACAAATAAATAAATAAACCGACTTGAAAATATACCCCTGGCAGAGGTAAAAAGACAAAATGTGCCAAACAAACAAAAAAACTATCAATCACCAATAAATTGTTTAGAGCACACTTAATGACACTATCACAAACCCTTTTAGAATAATAAAGAATACCTTGAAGTTGGTGTATCACTATTTAAGACGAAGGCCAACAGCCACTTAAGGGACCCTTACGTATTCTTAGACGGTCACAGAGGAGCAAAATGATTGACAGGTCATCAGAAGTTTCCATTGCCACAAGGGTCTCTCTCTCTCTCTCTCTCTCTCTCTCTCTCTCTCTCTCTCTCTCTCTCTCTCTCTCTCTCTCTCTCTCTCTCTTTCAGAGACAAGAAAAGACAACAGACCATTAAATGAACAATGTCTTGTTTTAAAACCGAGAAAAACACAGACCAAATATGTTACATAAATGAAGTTTTGCGTTTTCTTTAAAAACTAAACCGTAGAGTTCTTAGACTTATATATTTCATAGGTCTGAAAATTGTGATGTAATTAATTAATTAATTAATTCACCTAATGTCTATGAACCCTCTAGTAACACTAATGCCTTCTACGAGATAAATACATTGATGATGATGATGATGATGATGATTATTACTATGCTAAGCTACAATCCTAGTTGGAAAAGCAGGATGCTATAAGCCCAAGGGCTCCAACAGAAAAAAATAGCCCAGTGAGAAAAACCAAGGAACTAACTACAAGAGAAGTAATGAACAATTAATATAGAATATCTTACGATCAGCAACAAAGTTAAAACTGACTTGTCATTATAAATTATGATGGGAGACTTATGTCAGCCTATCCACATAAAAATATTCGCTGCAAATTTGAACTTCTGAAGTTCCAACGATTCAACTGCCTGGTTAGGAAGATCAATCCACAATCTGGTTGCAGCTGGAAAAAACTTCAAGAATATTATGATAAAATTGAATAAAACATTACATTCGAATAGAATAAATTATAAAAACTCCCAACTAACTTCCGTCCAATAAGAATCTCTTCCCTTTCCGCTGGTAGTAATTTTAGGTTAGCCAGGGCACCAGCCACCCATTGAGATACTACCGCTAGAGAGTTATGGGATATTTTGATTGGCCAGACAGTATTACATTGGATCCTTCTCTCTGGTTACAAATCATTTTTCCTATGCTTACTCACACAAAGCGAATAGTCTGGCCTATTCTTTACATATCCTCCTCTGTCATACACCTGAGAACTCTGAGATTACTAGACAATTCTTCTTCCCCCAAGGGGTTAACTACTGCACTGTAATTGTTCGGTGGCTACTTTCCTCTTGGTAAGGGTAGAAGAGACTCACTAGCTATGATAAGCAGCTCTTCTAGGAGAGAGACACTCCAAAATCAAACTATTGTTCTTTAATCTTGGGTAGTGCTACAGCCTCTGTACCATGGTCTTCCACTGTCTTGGGTTAGAGTTCTCTTGCTTGTGGGTACACTCGGCCACACTATACTGTCTTATTTCTCTTCCTCTTGTTTTGTTAAAGTTTCTATCGTTTATATAAGATATTTATTTTAATGTTCTTACTCTTAAAAAAAAATCATTTTTTATTGTTTCCTTTCCTCACTGGTCTACCTTCCCTGTTGGAGCCCTTGGGCATTTAGCATCCCTGCTTTTCCAACCAAGATTGTAGCTTAGCTAATAATAATAATAATAATAAATAATAATAATAATAATAATAATAATAATAATAATAATAATAATAATAATAATTACTCCCTTTCCTCACTATGCTATTTTTCCATGTTGGAACCTTTACAGGGCTTGTAACATTTTGCTTTTCAGACTAGGGTTGAGGCTAATAATAATAATAATAATAATAATAATAATAATAATAATAATAATAATAATAATAATAATAACAATTACAATAATAATAATAAATATTAATAATAAATAACAACAACAACAACAAACAACAACAACAACAATAATAATAATAATAATAATAATAATAATAATAATCATAATTCCTCAATGTGCTATTTTCTCCCCTGTTGGAGACCTTGGGGCATTTAGCATCCTGCTTTTCCAACTAGGGATGTAGCTTAGCAAGTAGTGGTAATGATAATAAATAATAATAATAATAATAATAATAATAATAATATTAGACTCCCCTACCAAGTAAATGAAACCACTTGACTCAGAGACCATCACACTGCAGACATTATTGAAAAGATAGACCAAGACATACCATCTGTGCCCTAAGCAACCTTGAATAAATTACCCTTCATAAAGAGAAAGTCTAGTTTTGGTATTGGTTAACTACAGACGAGTAAAAGAACGTTCTTAGTTTTTTTTCCTGCAACTGAAATTATCTCTCTCTCTCTCTCTCTCTCTCTCTCTCTCTCTCTCTCTCTCTCTTCTCATCTCTCTCTCTCTCTCTCTCTCAATTAAGTCTTTAGCCAAAACCAAAAGTATGGCAAACAGTTTCACATTACAAGAGTTAAAGAAAAGATTTTTTACATTTCAAATGAAAAAAAAAATTGCTCTAGGCAAAATCGAAAAATATTGCTCTAGAGAAAAATCGAAAAAATATTGCTCTAGACAACATCGAATAACAATATTCTTAGCTTCCATCTTCATGAAGCATTTTAACTACTCCATCTGTAACCAAATTGTGGAAGGATCCTTCCAAAAGGTAATTAAATCGGTGGAACTGTCAAAAGTTCAAACTTGCAGCAAATGTCTCCTTTTATAGTTTTAAAATATCTTTTTTTTTTTCTTTTCCTTTTTCAAGTGTCAACTTATAGCATCCTGCTTTTCCAACTAGGGATGTAGCTTTGCTAATAATAATAATAAAAATAATAATAATAATAATAATAATAATAATAATACTAATAATAATAATAATAATAATAATAATTTACTCCTTTTCCTCGCTGGGCTATTCTTTCTCTGTTGGAGCCCTTAAACGCCTTAGAGCATCCTGCTTTTCTCAACAAGGGCTGTATCTTTGCTAATAATAATAATAATAATAATAATAATAATAATAATAATAATAATAATAATAATAATAATCATCATCATAAAGAGGAAAAACATCCTGCCTTCTAACTAAGGTTGTAGCTTAGATATAATAATAATAATAATAATAATAATAATAATAATAATAATAATAATAACAACAACAGCAACAACAACAACAACAACAACAACAACCAAGAAGCAAAACAAAGATTACCGGAAGCTACAAAAAAAAATCATCTTCGCAGGACTTTCCAATATACCAGCGCTCAGTCGCAGCCTCCTGGATGCTGTTCACTTCTTTTCTCTCTCTCTCTCTCTCTCTCTCTCTCTCTCTCTCTCTCTCTTCTACCGTATCTGCTAACTGACAATACGGCCGGAAATTAAATAAACCTCACTCCAAAACTTTATCTTATCGCTGCCACGCTACATGTCTTGGCCCGTCACTCGGGGGTGATATTTCCCCCCGCCCCCCAAGGCAGAGCCGTCAATGGACATTTTCTCTGTCTCTCTCTCTCTCTCTCTCTCTCTCTCTCTTTCTCTCTCTCTCTCTCTCTCTCTCTCTCTTTCTCTCTCTCTGTTGTTGGCTTTATAATAACAGGTTTAACCATACTCTATACATAAATCTTCTCTCTCTCTCTCTCTCTCTCTCTCTCTCTCTCCTCATGTTGTTGGCTCTATTATGACATGTTTTTTTTCTGTTGACCATAATCCATACATTAATCTTCTCTCTCTCTCTCTCTCTCTCTCTCTCTCTCTCTATGCTGTTAGCTTTATAATAACAGGTTTTATTTTCTGTTAACCATACTCTATCCATAAATCTCTCTCTCTCTCTCTCTCTCTCTCTCTCTGTCTCATCATGTTGTTGGCTCTATAATGACATGTTTTATTTTCTGTTAACCAAACTCTATACATAAATCTTCTCTCTCTCTCTCTCTCTCTCTCTCTCTCTCCTCATGTTGTTGGCTCTATAATGACATGTTTTATTTTCTGTTAACCAAACTCTATACATAAATCTTCTCTCTCTCTCTCTCTCTCTCTCTCTCTCTCTCTCTCCTCATGTTGTTGGCTCTATAATGACATGTTTTATTTTCTGTTAACCAAACTCTATACATAAATCTTCTCTCTCTCTCTCTCTCTCTCTCTCTCTCTCTCTCTCTCGATATATTATACAGATAAAAATGAAACAGTTCAAGTACTTTACTTCATTCACCGCAAATATTCGAAGCAGTCTTAAGGATTCTTAGCTGGAGATATTGGAGTCATTTTCGGTCAGAAAATTTGCTGTTATGTTACATATGAGGCAGTTTAAGCCAAAAATAAATACCGTACTAAAGATATTGAAGAATTATATTTAAAAATAAATAGTATCGGCGGAACGTTTATAAACTTTCAGTATTACCTGCTGCCCCAATTGGAAACGTCCCTGCTTGGCGATATAATAGACTGGCGTTCGAGACCCGCTCAAGCTAGATAGTCTTCTGTAGTGTCTGTAACCTCACCATCCTTGTGGACTTCGGAGGAAGGGGTTTATGGAGGAGCCTGTAGGTGTACTTGCCGAGTCAACAGCAGCCATTGTCTGGCACTCCCTGGACCTACCTTGATGCAGCAGCGGTTTGGGCGCTGATATGTATATTGGGTACGTCGTGGTAGCCTATTGGAAACGTCCCTACCTGGCGATCTAATGGACTGGGGTTCGAGACCCGCTCAAGGTCGATAGTTCCTTGTAGCGTTCTCGCCATCCTTGTGAGCTAAGGATGGGGGAGCATATGGATGACAGCCATTGCCCTGCCTTTCCTTGTCCTAGCCTGTGTGGAGAGGGGGCTTGGGCGCTGATCTTATGTCCCTTACCTCTGCCATTCATGAGCGACCTTTAAACCTTTGAATAGGATAATTTTTACCTTGTTTTAGCAATATCAATTGAAGATTTTGGCTTGTTCTAGCAACGTCAAATGAAGATTTTGGATTGTTTTAGCAATGTCAATTGCTTGACTTGTTTTAGCAATGTCAATTGAAGATTTTGGCTTGCTTTAGCAATATCAATTGAAGATTTTGGCTTGTTTTAGCAATGTCAATTGAAGATTTTGGCTTGTTTTAGCAATGTCAATTGCTTGACTTGTTTTAGCAATGTCAGTTGAAGATTTTGGCTTGTTTTAGCAATGTCAATTGCTTGACTTGTTTTAGTAATGTCAATTGAAGATTTTGGCTTGTTTTAGCAATGTCAATTGCTTGACTTGTTTTAGCAATGTCAATTGCTTACCCTTGTTTTAGCAAAGTCAATTGAAGGTTTTGGCTTGCTTTAGCAATATCAATTGAAGATTTTGGCTTGTTTTAGTAATGTCAATTGAAGATTTTGGCTTGTTTTAGCAATGTCAATTGCTTGACTTGTTTTAGCAATGTCAATTGCTTACCCTTGTTTTAGCAAAGTCAATTGAAGGTTTTGGCTTGCTTTAGCAATATCAATTGAAGATTTTGGCTTGTTTAGCAACGTCAATTGAAGATTTTGGCTTGTTTTAGCAATGTCAATTGAAGATTTTGGCTTGTTTTAGCAATGTCAATTGCTTGACTTGTTTTAGCAATGTCAATTGAAGATTTTGGTTTGTTTTAGCAATATCAATTGAAGATTTTGGCTTGTTTTAGCAATGTCAATTGAAGATTTTGGCTTGTTTTAGCAATGTCAATTGAAGATTTTGGCTTGTTTTAGCAATATCAATTGAAGATTTTGGCTTGTTTTAGCAATGTCAATTGAAGATTTTGTCTTGTTTTAGCAATGTCAATTGAAGATTTTGGCTTGTTTTAGCAATGTCAATTGAAGATTTTGGCTTGTTTTAGCAATGTCAATTGAAGATTTTGGCTTGTTTTAGCAATATCAATTGAAGATTTTGGCTTGTTTTAGCAATGTCAATTGAAGATTTTGGCTTGTTTTAGCAATGTCAATTGAAGATTTTGGCTTGTTTTAGCAATGTCAATTGAAGATTTTGGCTTGTTTTAGCAATGTCAATTGAAGATTTTGGCTTGTTTTAGCAATGTCAATTGAAGATTTTGGCTTGTTTTAGCAATGTCAATTGCTTTTGACTTGTTTTAGCAATGTCAATTGAAGATTTTGGCTTGTTTTAGCAATGTCAATTGAAGATTTTGGCTTGTTTTAGCAATGTCAATTGAAGATTTTGGCTTGTTTTAGCAATGTCAATTGAAGATTTTGGCTTGTTTTAGCAATGTCAATTGAAGATTTTGGCTTGTTTTAGCAATGTCAATTGAAGATTTTGGCTTGTTTTAGCAATGTCAATTGAAGATTTTGGCTTGTTTTAGCAATGTCAATTGAAGATTTTGACTTGTTTTAGCAATGTCAATTGAAGATTTTGGCTTGTTTTAGCAATGTCAATTGCTTGACTTGTTTTAGCAATGTCAATTGAAGATTTTGGCTTGTTTTAGCAATGTCAATTGAAGATTTTGGCTTGTTTTAGCAATGTCAATTGAAGATTTTGGCTTGTTTTAGCAATGTCAATTGCTTGACTTGTTTTAGCAATGTCAATTGAAGATTTTGGCTTGTTTTAGCAATGTCAATTGAAGATTTTGGCTTGTTTTAGCAATGTCAATTGAAGATTTTGGCTTGTTTTAGCAATGTCAATTGCTTGACTTGTTTTAGCAATGTCAATTGAAGATTTTGGCTTGTTTTAGCAATATCAATTGAAGATTTTGGCTTGTTTTAGCAATGTCAATTGAAGATTTTGGCTTGTTTTAGCAATGTCAATTGCTTGACTTGTTTTAGCAATGTCAATTGAAGATTTTGGCTTGTTTTAGCAATGTCAATTGAAGATTTTGGCTTGTTTTAGCAATGTCAATTGAAGATTTTGGCTTGTTTTAGCAATGTCAATTGAAGATTTTGGCTTGTTTTAGCAATGTCAATTGAAGATTTTGGCTTGTTTTAGCAATGTCAATTGAAGATTTTGGCTTGTTTTAGCAATGTCAATTGAAGATTTTGGCTTGTTTTAGCAATGTCAATTGAAGATTTTGGCTTGTTTTAGCAATGTCAATTGAAGATTTTGACTTGTTTTAGCAATGTCAATTGAAGATTTTGGCTTGTTTTAGCAATGTCAATTGAAGATTTTGGCTTGTTTTAGCAATGTCAATTGAAGATTTTGGCTTGTTTTAGCAATGTCAATTGAAGATTTTGGCTTGTTTTAGCAATGTCAATTGCTTGACTTGTTTTAGCAATGTCAATTGCTTGGCTTGTTTTAGCAATGTCAATTGAAGATTTTGGCTTGTTTTAGCAATGTCAATTGAAGATTTTGGCTTGTTTTAGCAATGTCAATTGAAGATTTTGGCTTGTTTTAGCAATGTCAATTGCTTGACTTGTTTTAGCAATGTCAATTGAAGATTTTGGCTTGTTTTAGCAATGTCAATTGAAGATTTTGGCTTGTTTTAGCAATATCAATTGAAGATTTTGGCTTGTTTTAGCAATGTCAATTGAAGATTTTGGCTTGTTTTAGCAATGTCAATTGCTTGACTTGTTTTAGCAATGTCAATTGAAGATTTTGGCTTGTTTTAGCAATGTCAATTGAAGATTTTGACTTGTTTTAGCAATGTCAATTGTTTTGGCTTGTTTTAGCAATGTCAATTGAAGATTTTGGCTTGTTTTAGCAATGTCAATTGAAGATTTTGACTTGTTTTAGCAATGTCAATGGTTTGACTTGTTTTAGCAATGTCAAATGAAGATTTACAAACCCAAAAACTAGCCTGATGAAAATTTCTCGAGAGAGAGAGATTCTTACAAAGAGTTCGAGCGAGAAGAGCGGGTCAGCTACCTGCCCTTCATAAGCACCCTTTAAACCTTTAAATAAAAAACTTTTTGGTCAGCTTTATATCAATTGAAGACCTGCAAATCCAAAAATTTGCCTTAGTGAAAAGTCTCTCCAGAAAGAGATTCTTGCAAAAGGTTCGAGCGACAAGAACGGGTCAGCTAACATCGACGGAGACATGCTTATCAAAAAGTCCCTCTTAATGACAGCGTAACAGCAGCAGCCTTACGCAATGATTACTACTAATGGCTTCGGGGAGATCTGCAGCACGACATTACCATCATCTCATAACAAACGGATAATCTTTCCATCAGACAAAGTTTCGAGCCAAAACGCATGTTTCAACATTGGAGGACGGAGCCGGTAAGAAGTTGCGAGGAATACTTATTGTGAGTGAAGACAGTTCACTTCAGAGAGAGAGAGAGAGAGAGAGAGAGAGAGAGAGAGAGAGAGAGAGAGAGAGAGAGAGAGAGATCGGTAGTTAAAACTCAACTTTTTTTACAGTGTGGATAAAATTAGATCCTTACAGAGAGGCATATGGATAAAAAAGCTTGTATACTGCACTGAGAGAGAGAGAGAGAGAGAGAGAGAGAGAGAGAGAGAGAGAGAGAGAGAGAGAGAGAGCTCCAATAGGGAAAATAGCTCAGTGAGGAAAGGAAATAAGGAAATAAATGAATTATGAGAATAAATTAACAATAAATCATTCTAAAAACAGTAACAACGTCAAAACAGATATATGAATATATATATATATATATATATATATATGTATATATATATATATATATATATATATATATATATGTGTGTGTGTATGTATATATTTCTTTTCCCACAGAGTAGCATTGTCAAACGTATGACAACTAGGTCTCTCCCCGTCTCTTGGGTAAGGGAAGTGTGTATATATATATATATATATATATATATATATATATATATATATATATATATATATATATATATATATATATATGCATCTTTTCCCACTGAGCGGCCTTGCCAAACGCATGACTATTCGGTCTCTCCCGTCCCTCGGGTAGGAGAAAGAGGGAGTAGTCATACCCTGTATTTGCGTGTATATCTATCTTAATATTTAGCCGTCATTTTTACGGGTCGCGTACTCTAGTAGAATATATACTTTATCCATCCAATAAAATTCCTAAATATTAACGTAAACAAAAGGTTCAACATTTTTATCATTTTAATAAGCTGTCGGTGTTCAAACTATTAACATGAAAGGCAGTTAATTCTAATATCCAGGCCTTCTCCATCATGAGGCTCAATACTTCACAGTATTCTTGAAGTTTTATTCCAGCTGTTACCAAGTCGTGGAATGATCTTCCTAATCGGGTAGTTGAATCAGTAGAACTTCAAAAGTTCGAAGTGGGAGCAAATGTTTTTATGTTGAACAGGCTGACATGAGTCTTTTTATTGTTTATATATGACATATCTCTTTTTGACATTGTTAATAGTTTATATAGGACATATCTGTTTTGACGCTGTTACTGTTTTTAGAATGATATATTGTTAATTTATTCTCATCATTTATTTATTTCCTTATTTCCTTTCCTCACTGGGCTATTTTTCCCTGTTGGAACCCTTGGAATTATAGCATCTGGCTTTTCCAACTAGGGTTGTAGCTTCGATAGTAATAATAATAATAATAATAATAATAATATAAATAAATTGGCAGCAATCAATCACAAATTAAACGTTCTTTATTAGCTCACTTCGGTTAGCGCATCAAACAACATAATAAAAAGCCTTTGCCTACTTCATTTCTATACCTATAACACATATACTGTAACTAGAGGGACACTCAGAAGAGCGCAGACCTCCGCCGCTACAGCTTATTTCTCAACCTTTTGCTCGACGTTGACCTTAACCTTTGACCTTAACATGTATTAATTGGCGTGGAATTTCATACACTCAAATACGAACCAAGTATGAAGTCTCTGTGACAACGATGTCCAAACTTATGGCTGATTACGGGAATTGGATATTTTGCTTGACCGTGACCTTGGCCTTTGACCTTGACCTTCCAAAATTAAATCATTCCTAGCTTTATACATAATTAATCCCATCAAGTTTCATTACGATTAAAATTATGGCCAGGAGGCTGTTCACAAACAAACAAACACACAAATAGGAGGTAAAACATAACCTCCTTCCCACTTCGTTGTTGGAGGTAATTATCATTGCCATAATAAGCAATCTCTTAGCACTGAGGGGCCTCTCAAAACATCTGATGTACTCAAAAGATTTTTTTTTTTTAATCTAGCAGTTGAATATGTGGAATTTCCAAAAGTTGAAACTTGCAGGGAATGTTTTAATTTTGAACAGCTTGACGTAATAATCATTATTACTATTATTTGCTAAGCTACAGCCCTAGTTAAAAAAGCAGGATGCTATAAGCCCAAGGGCTCCAACAGGGAAAATAGCCCAGTAAGAACAGGATATAAGAAGAGACGTTTAAGACCAATAATAACATTAAAATGAATGTTTCGTATATAAACAATAAAAACCTGAAAATAACAAGAGGCTTAAAGCTTCAAAACAGCAAGAAGTAGAGAAAGAAAATACAATAGTGTGCCCGAGTGTACCCTCAAGCAAGAGATCTTAACTCAAGACATTGGAAGACCATATGAAAGTTCTGTTTTGTTATTGTTATTAAAATATTTTATATTAATTGTTTATTAATTCTCTTGGAATTATTTTTCTTTATTCCCTTTCCTCGCTGGGCTATTTTTCCATGCTGGAGCCTGGAGCTGTTGGGCTTATAGCATCCCGCTTTACCAACTAGGGTTGTAGGTTAGCTCGTAATAATAATAATAATAATAATAATAATAATAATAATAATAATAATAATAATAATCAACTTCTACGCCTATTGACGCAAAAAGGCCTCAATAATAATAATAATAATAATAATAATAATAATAATAATAATAATAATAATAATAATAATCATCATCAACTTCTCCTACGCCTATTGACGCTAAAAGGCCTCAATAATAATAATAATAATAATAATAATAAAAATAATAATAATAATAATAATAATAATAATAATAATAATAATAATAATAATTTCCGAATCAATGTTACGAGCAATCAAAAGAAAAATAACAAAATATTTTCAAAATTCAAAAGAGCTAAATTTCTTATGCAATCTCTTTTGTGATATTAAATTTAGAGAATATTAAAATTGATGGATAAAATGAAGGGAAGCTAAGACATAAGTCATACAATAAGTTATTTGAAAGATGGGAGAATTTTGATATAAACCTGATTGAAATTTTATACATAAAATGAAAAATACTAAGTTTTACTTACAACGATGTAAGAATAATCCTTGAAATGCACATATATTAAATAACGACACCATATATATATAAATATACTGTATATATATATATATATATATATATATATATATATATGTATATATATATATATATATATATATATCTATATATATAAATATACATTATATATATATATATATATATATATATATATATATATATACATAAACAAATATATAAATATAAACATACTCACAAACACACACATATAAATAAGTAAATAAATAAATATGCTGTGTATATATATATATATATATATATATACACAGTATATATATATATATATATATATATATATATATATATATACACACACAGTATATATATATATATATATATATATATATATATACAGTATATATATATATATATATATATATATATATATATATATATTCATCATCATCTCCTCCTACGCCTAATGATGCAAAGGGCCTAAGTTATATTTCGCCCGTCGTCTATATCCTTTGCTTTTAAATCAATACTTCTCCATTCATCATCATCTACTTCACGCTCCATAGTCCTCAGCCATATAGACCTGGGTCTTCCAACTCTTCTAGTGCCTTGTGAAGCCTAGTTTAAAGTTTGGCGAACTAATCTCACTTGGGGAGTGCGAAGAACATGCCCAAACCATCTCCATCTACCTCTCACCATGATCCACTCACCTAGCAAAATTTAACTATCTCCTTCACTATAAGAGCTAGCT
The DNA here is from genome assembly GCF_036898095.1 of Palaemon carinicauda. Classification (NCBI taxonomy): domain Eukaryota; kingdom Metazoa; phylum Arthropoda; class Malacostraca; order Decapoda; family Palaemonidae; genus Palaemon; species Palaemon carinicauda. The sequence continues at coordinate 109,726,387 of NC_090725.1, read as the reverse complement.
GAATAAACTCTACCCTTCTGAAAGCGAGGGATGATACGATAAATTGTTTAGCCATATGTGTGCTTGTCCGGAGGGAGACGCATGCCAACACCACATTATCACGTACAATGAGCGGGGGAGGGGGACAGGACCCCTGTTTGTAGCCATTCCGCTTTGAAGTTTACATTGATTATCTAGTTATTGGACAAGAAAGAAGAAGAGAAAGATGAAGCAAATCTTCGTACTGCGCATTCCTATATATCCAGGTGACAGCGTAAAACGTGAAAAAAAAAGAAATATAAATCTAAGATCGTGCAAATTTGTAGTATATTTTGGACCTTTTTTACCAATTTCTTTACCTAACGCAATAACGTGACACGCATCAGAGGACCGAGGTCTGTAATTTAGGTAAGTTTTACGTAATGCTTCCTTGTTTGAAAAACAACGGCCTGTTTGACTTTTCTCTTTGTGTTGATCTTCGTGTCGGCTTTGGCGTACGATCGCCGGGACTAGCCCTCTAATTTTTGGCATCCAATCGGGGTGTCCCGTTAACCCCTACCCCTCCCGACACTAGCAATAGGAGGAGTCTTCCTCTACCCACACTACGATCAAAAAGATAGTTCACCCCTCCGTCAGACCACTACCAAAAGGATCTCAGCCCTCCCCAATCAAAAGGATATCCCTCTCCCCTACACCGCCACCAAAGGCATAGGATCCCTACCACCTCTCTCCGCCAGACCACCACCAAAAGGACCTTAGCCCTCCCTCTCCAAAAGAAACTCACTCTCCCCTACACCACCACCAACTTGAAGAGGGTCCCCACTACCTCTCTCCGCCCAGACCACCACCAAAAAGGACCTCAGCCCTCCCCAGCCAAAAGGAACTCTATCTCCCCTACACCACCACCAAAATCTCAACCTCTCTCAACCAGTCCACCACCAAAAAGAAAGCACCCACCCTTAACCTGACCACCACCAAAATGACCTTAACCTTCCCCACCAAAAAGGAACTCACTCTCTCCTACACCACCACCAAAATGAAGAGGGTCTCGCCAACTCTCTCTCCCAGACCACCACCAAAAAGAAAGTTCCCCCTTCCGGCAGACCACCAACAAAAGGACCTCAGTCCTCCCCCAGCAAAAAGAACTCTCTCTCTCCTACACCACCACCAAAATGAAGAGGGTCTTCACCAACTCTCTCTACCAGACCACCACCAAAAAGAAAGTTCCCCCTTCCGGCAGACCACCAACAAAAGGACCCCAGTCCTCCCCCAGCAAAAGAACTCTCTCTCTCCTACACCACCACCAAAATGAAGAGGGTCTTCACCAACTCTCTCTCCCAGACCACCACCAAAAAGAAAGTTCCCCCTTCCGGCAGACCACCAACAAAAGGACCTCAGTCCTCCCCCAGCAAAAGGAACTCTCTCTCTCCTACACCACCACCAAAATGAAGAGGGTCTTCACCAACTCTCTCTACCAGACCACCACCAAAAAGAAAGTTCCCCTTCCGGCAGACCACCAACAAAAGGACCCCAGTCCTCCCCCAGCAAAAGAACTCTCTCTCTCCTACACCACCACCAAAATGAAGAGGGTCTTCACCAACTCTCTCTCCCAGACCACCACCAAAAAGAAAGTTCCCCCTTACGGCAGACCACCAACAAAAGGACCCCAGTCCTCCCCCAGCAAAAGGAACTCTCTCTCTCCTACACCACCACCAAAATGAAGAGGGTCTTCACCAACTCTCTCTCCCAGACCACCACCAAAAAGAAAGTTCCCCCTTCCGGCAGACCACCAACAAAAGGACCCCAGTCCTCCCCCAGCAAAAGGAACTCTCTCTCTCTCCTACACCACCACCAAAATGAAAAGGGTCTTCACCAACTCTCTCTACCAGACCACAACCAAAAAGAAAGTTCCCCCTTCCGGCAGACCACCAACAAAAGGACCCCAGTCCTCCCCCAGCAAAAGAACTCTCTCTCTCCTACACCACCACCAAAATGAAGAGGGTCTTCACCAACTCTCTCTCCCAGACCACCACCAAAAAGAAAGTTCCCCCTTACGGCAGACCACCAACAAAAGGACCCCAGTCCTCCCCCAGCAAAAGGAACTCTCTCTCTCCTACACCACCACCAAAATGAAGAGGGTCTTCACCAACTCTCTCTCCCAGACCACCACCAAAAAGAAAGTTCCCCCTTCCGGCAAACCACCAACAAAAGGACCTCAGTCCTCCCCCAGCAAAAGGAACTCTCTCTCTCCTACATCACCACCAAAATGAAGAGGGTCTTCACCAACTCTCTCTACCAGACCACCACCAAAAGAAAGTTCCCCCTTCCGGCAGACCACCAACAAAAGGACCTCAGTCCTCCCCCAGCAAAAGGAACTCTCTCTCTCCTACACCACCACCAAAATGAAGAGGGTCTTCACCAACTCTCTCTACCAGACCACCACCAAAAAGAAAGTTCCCCTTCCGGCAGACCACCAACAAAAGGACCTCAGTCCTCCCCCAGCAAAAGGAACTCTCTCTCTCCTATACCACCACCAAAATGAAGAGGGTCTTCACCAACTCTCTCTACCAGACCACCACCAAAAAGAAAGTTCCCCCTTCCGGCAGACCACCAACAAAAGGACCTCAGTCCTCCCCCAGCAAAAGGAACTCTCTCTCTCCTACACCACCACCAAAATGAAAAGGGTCTTCACCAACTCTCTCTCCCAGACCACCACCAAAAAGAAAGTTCCCCCTTCCGGCAGACCACCAACAAAAGGACCCCAGTCCTCCCCCAGCAAAAGGAACTCTCTCTCTCCTACACCACCACCAAAATGAAAAGGGTCTTCACCAACTCTCTCTCCCAGACCACCACCAAAAAGAAAGTTCCCCCTTCCAGCAGACCACCAACAAAAGGACCCCAGTCCTCCCCCAGCAAAAGGAACTCTCTCTCTCTCTCCTACACCACCACCAAAATGAAAAGGGTCTTCACCAACTCTCTCTCCCAGACCACCACCAAAAAGAAAGTTCCCCCTTCCGGCAGACCACCAACAAAAGGACCCCAGTCCTCCCCCCAGCAAAGGGAACTCTCTCTCTCCTACACCACCACCAAAATGAAGAGGGTCTTCACCACCTCTATTCCCAAGACCACCATCAAAAAGGACCTCAGTCCTCCACAACCAAAAGGAATTCGCTCTCCCCTACACCACCACCAAAAAGGCTCTCAACCCTCCCCCACCAAATAGGAACTCCCTCTCCCCTACACCACCACCAAAAGGAAGAGGGTCTCCACCACCTCTCTTCCCCAGACCACCACCAAAAGGATCTCAGCCCTCCCCAACCTAAAGGGACTCGCTCTCCCCTACACCACCACCAAAAAGGAAGAGAGTCCTATCCACCACCATAAGGAAACTGTCTGCGAACTCCCAGATCAACAAAAGCCCATACGATAAAAAAAATAGCAAAAATACCTATACCAAACACAAGAAGCAACATTTGGGAAATAATTTTCAAGAAAAAAAATATCACAATCTCATGACATGCAACACAGTGTTAGCAGTATTATTATAATGTTTGCACATAGAATATTGAATGACTTATGCAACATTGCAACACTGGGGGTGTCGGCATATCAAAGGGTCATTAGCCAGTCACGGCAAATCAGAACATTACAAAGCTCCAAGATTTCCTCTATGAAAAAAAAAAGTGAGAAGAAATATTTAATATACGTGTTATCATATATACACAGAAATCTAAGTCTGAATTTGCATGCTTTCTACGAAGATCAATGTAAAACGATTCTAGATAAAAACCAGTTTTTTCCAAAGCAAAATTCTCCCACTACCCCTTTTTTTTATCTCACACGCACACACATACACATCTTTAACTTGTCATTTAGTTCTCTTGCTTGAGGGTACACTCGGGCACACTATTCTATCTTATTTCTCTTCCTCTTGTTTTGTTCAAGTTTTTATAGTTTATTTAAGAAATATTTATTTTAGTGTTGTTATTGTTCTTAAGATATTTCATTTTTCCTCGTTTCCTTTCTTCACTGGGCTATTTTTCCTGTTGGAGCCCCTGGGCTTATAGCATATCCTGCTTTTCCAACTAGGGTTGCAGCTTAGCAAGTAATAATAATAAATATAATACCGGAACACGACCATCAAAAGTGACTTAGTGGGCACAATATCGTCTCTTATTTCTCTTCCTCTTGTTTTGTTAAAGTTTTTATAGTTTAAGAAATATTTATTTTAATGTTGTTACTGTTCTTAGGATATTTTATTTTTCCTTGCTTCCTTTCCTCACTGGGCTATTTTTCCAGTTGGAGCCCCTGGGCTTATAGCATATCATACTTTCCCAACTAGGGTTGTAGCTTAGCAAGTAATAATAATAATAATATAGTTCTCTTGCTTGAGTATACACTAGGGTACAATATTCTATCTCATTTCTCTTCCTCTTATTTTGTTAAAGTTTTTAAAATGATTTAAGAAATATTTATTTCAATGTTCTTACTGTTCTTAAGATATTTCATTTTTCATTGTTGCCTTTCCTCGCTGGGCTACTATCCCCGTTGGAGCCCCCGGGCTTATAGCATATCCTGCTTTTCCAACTAGAGTTGTAGCTTAGCAAGTAATAATAATGAATATAATACCGGAACATGATTTTATTTTTCCTTGTTTCCTTTCCTCACTGGGCTATTTTCCCTGTTGGTGCCCCTGGGCTTATAGCATATCCTGCTTTTCCAACTAGAGTTGTAGCTTAGCAAGTAATAATAATGAATATATTACAGTAACACGACCATCAAAACTGACTTCAGTGTTTATATTTTTCCTTGTTTCCTTTCCTCACTGGGTTATTTTCCCTGTTGGAGCCCCTGGGCTTATAGCATATCCTGCTTTTCCAACTAGAGTTGTAGCTTAGCAAGTAATAATAATAAATATAATACCGGAACATGATTTTATTTTTCCTTGTTTCCTTTCCTCACTGGGCTATTTTCCCTGTTGGTGCCCCTGGGCTTATAGCATATCCTGCTTTTCCAACTAGAGTTGTAGCTTAGCAAGTAATAATAATGAATATATTACAGTAACACGACCATCAAAACTGACTTCAGTGTTTATATTTTTCCTTGTTTCCTTTCCTCACTGGGTTATTTTCCCTGTTGGAGCCCCTGGGCTTATAGCATATCCTGCTTTTCCAACTAGAGTTGTAGCTTAGCAAGTAATAATAATAAATATATTACAGGAACACGACCATCAAAAGTAACTTCAGTGTTTTTATTTTTCCTTGTTTCCTTTCCTCACTGGGCTATTTTCCCTGTTGGAGCCCCCTGGGCTTATATCATACCCTGCTTTTCCAACTAGGGTTGTAGCTTAGCAAGTAATAATAATAAATATAATACCGGAACACGACCATCAAAAGGGACCTGTGTGTTTATTTTTCCTTGTTTCCTTTCCTCACTGGGCTATTTTCCCTATTGGAGCCCCTGGGCTTATTGCATATCCTGCTTTCCTATCTAGGGTTGTAGCTTAGCAAGTAATAATAACAATAATAATAATAACAATCAAAATAATATTAATAATAATGATAATAATAATAACAATAATAATAATCTATATATTAATACGATAGCGTGTGTTATTTATCTATTTTGTATGTCACGCTTTAAAAAACCGGAGATAATTTCATGGTATACTCTTGCAAATTCACGCTTTAAAGAAAACGGAATAAATTTAATGGTATACTCTTACAAATTCACATTAGACTTTGATTACTTAACCAAAGCACATCTTATATAGACAAAAAGTTGAGTTCAATCAATTTCCATAACCTAGATTATAAAATTAATCTCTGGACATTTTATTCAAACATGTATAGGTTAGGAACAAGATAATTAGTATTGAAAATAACATTTCGTGTAATCTACACGGGTTCCACTAGTAATAATAAATATAATACCGGAACACGACCATCAAAACTGACTTCAGTGTTTTCCCAAACCCTCAGCCTTCTATTTCTCTGAATGGAGACTGACGTGAAAATCTGATGTCAATAGATGACAGCATCGATCACCTAATTTTAGACGATTGTCGGCTTCCCTTTGAAGCATGAAACGAAGCCTTTTGGGCGTCCTTCAATAACACTGCATTCGTCATTGTCGCACTTATCAAGGACTGTGCATGTGCAAACAAAATGAGCTTCAAAGTCAATTTCTATCTCGGTTTCTCTATCCGCTTTAATCACGAAATCGGGGCACCATGGAGAATAGTGACAGCTACATAACAGATGATTTCAGGTATTTCGTATATAAGGTTCAATATTGCTTCCACGTTACATGTCGGTATACTACGCAAATGTTAAATCCATAATCTGTCGTAGATATAAAGATTTACAATGTTTATATAAGAATGAAGATGGCAGAGATAGTTATTATTGTTATTACTGTTACAAGCTAATGTACAGCCCTAGTTGTAAAAGCAGGAAGCTATAAGGCCAATGGCTTCAACAGGGAAAAATAGCCCAGCGAGAAAAGTAAATGAGGAAATAAATAAATAGATGATGATAATACTAATAATAATAATAATAATTATTATTATTATTATTATTATTAATATTATTATTATTATTATTGTTGTTGTTGTTGTTGTTACTAGCTAAGATCCAACCCTAGTTTGAAAAGCAAGATGCTTTAAGCCAAAGGGCCCCAACAGGGAAAAATAGCCCAGACAGGAGAGGAAACGAGGAAATAAATAAATAGATAATAATTATTATTATTACTATTGTTACTAGCTACGATACAAGCCTAGTTGGAAAAGCATGATGCTACAAGCCTAAGGGCTCCAACAGGGCAAAAATAGCCCACTGAGGAAAGGAAATAAGAAAATAAACGAACTACATGAGAAGTAAGGAATAATTAATATAAAATACCTTAAGCTCAGTAACAACGTTAAAATTGATATGTCATACATAAACTATGAAGAGACACTTATGTGAGCCTATTCAACATTAAACTATCATACAGCTTTTGACATTGAAATACCTATTGTGAGCGTATATATTATGCGCTAACCAAGGCATTATGCCCGGTAGCTTGATCTAATAACGACACCTTTTCACTTGCAATAATCAAATTAGGGTTACACTCGGACCGAAAAAAAGTTGATTCTATCAACCAAGTTATGCCATGGTTAGACTCAGAGAAAAAAAAAAAAAAAGTTTTTTTTTTTTTGCTGGCTTACAAACTAAAGTGGAAGTTTCCGAATGGGGAAGAAACGAAAGTAGAGGGAAATACAGAAAGGGGAACCTGTGTGTTAACTCTCCTACTTGAAAGGGTATAGCTGAAATGTATACATATACTCATAGAGAATGTTCTCCAATGTTTAAATGGTCATACGGATACACCAGATGTATTTGAAATGCATATGCATTTATGTCTGTATATATATATATATATATATATATATATATATATATATATATATATATACATATATATATATATATATATATATATATATATATATATATATATATATAGACAGACACTTGCTCTTTATTACATGTGGGAGATAACCCTACAGAGGTCTTGTACATAAATAAAGTCAAACGTTCCTAGCACTCAACTTTCCACGTTAACTAAGGATGAAAATTAAGATATAAAAAGGAGAGACAGAATCACATTACCGGAAAATAACTTAAAAATAATCATTAATATAAAAATCCATTTAGGATGTGAATGTGTTCGACGTGAAATGCACATTCTGTGCTGAAAAGTTAAGTATGATTTTTTTATTACTTTGTGAATGTAGAGATAAAGAGAGAGAAATATATATAGAGAGAAAAATACACGATAGCTCTGATATATATTTTCTATAATGTGACAGGAACTCTAAAGTAAATGCACAGGATAATGAGAGAGAGAGAGAGAGAGAGAGAGAGAGAGAGAGAGAGAGAGAGAGAGAGAGAGATATGATATGTCTTCTATATATCTTTATAACATAACTGAACAATACACAAAGTTAACGCACAGGATAAGAAAGAAAGAAAGAAAGAAAGAAAGAAAGAGAGAGAGAGAAAGAGAGAGAGAGGGGGGGGGGCAGAATGAATTATAGTACAAATAGCTTTGAACTTCCAGAATATGATCCTTTCTTAACCTGTTTTCTCCAAACACTTTATACACTCAAATCATGACGCAAACTCCCCATACGAATAAAATTAAAAATCACAATCCAAAACCATCTTCAGGGGGACAAGCGTCTGGGTGCCGGTAAACACCCATCCAATAGTCCATTAAACCAATAAAAACTTTATTTCATCCAGTAAGGTCGTATAGAAGCATATAGGAACTTCTACGGAGGCTATAGCTATATTTGTCAATCCATTGACGCATTTGACTAGACGAGTCTCTACCATGTCAAACCACATCAAATGTTATCCAGCACGAATCTTAAAAGGTATCACAGTCGCTTATGGCACAAAGCAAGCGTCTAAGTTCCCATATAAACCTGCTTAGTGAGACTCAACATTCTTCAAGCTTGGAAAGTTCGAGTTTCGAAAGTTCAACCTTGCAGCGATTTTTTTTATCTATTTATCAAAGGCCTATTTTGATGTTGATGTTCTTAAAATATGTTACTTTAATTGTTCATTATTTCTCTTGTAGTTTATTGCTTTATTTCCTTTCTTCACTAGGCTACTTTTCCCTGTTGGAACCCTTGGTCTTATAGCATACTGCTTTCACAACTACTGTTGTAGCTTAGCTAATAACAACAACAACATCAACAACAATAAATAATAATTATGATAATAATTTCAAACTTCATTGGCTCCTGTTAAATTCTTGTTCATCCTGCTTTTCCAACTAGGGTTATAGCTTAGCTAATAATAATAATAATAATAATAATAATAATAATAATAATAATAATAATAACAAAGAAAGTGGAAATTTTGAATCTAATCGGGAAAATATTGTCACTTTTATTTCATAATAATAATAATAATAATACATCCTTCTCCTAGAAACCCTAGACAATCCCATAAGCATCCCACTGGAAATTATCCTACGACCTCAAACATAAAACAGGATTCAACAACTTCTTCCAGGTTAGTCTTCGCGGAAGGATCTCATACACCTCGAGGAGCCTTCGGAGAAATGGTCTCCGGGAAGCGCTGCTTACGACACCACCTCCCCCCTACTTCCTTTACCAGGCGCCTTTGAAGGACAAGCTTAACATTACCTTTGACAGGTAAGATCCTTACTTAGTCCTTCTGGGGATCTGAACGTAGGATATAATCGTCTGTATACTTGTTTGACGAGTCCAGGCTAGGGAAGCTACATGGCTCCACTCCCCAAAATTTGAACCAGTGTTTATCTAAAATGTTTATTATAAAACTGAATTTCTTATGCAATTAATTAAAGTTTAATTAACATTTATTCATCTAAATTGTTTATCATAAATCTGAATTTATTGTGTAATTATTTAACGTTTAATGGCCAATTATTTTTTATCTATTTCTTATTACAAATCTGAACTTATTGTGTAATTACTTGAAGTTCAAAGAGCAATTATTTATCTAAATTGTTTATTATAAATCTGAACTTAGTATAATTACTTAAAGTTTAATGGACAATTATTTATTCATCTAAATTGTTTATTATAAATCTGAACTTGTGTAATTACTTGACGCTTAATGGACAATTATTTATTTATCTAAAGTGTTTATTATAAATCTGAACTTATTGTGTTTTTACTTAACGTTTAATGGACAATTATTTATTTATCTAAATTGTTTATAATAAATCTGAACTTATCGTTTAATTACTTAAAGTTCAAAGAGAAATAATTTATCTAAATTGTTTATTATAAATCTGAACTTATTGTGTATTTACTTAACGTTTAATGGACAATTATTTATTCATCTAAATTGTTTATTATAAATCTCAACTTATTGTGTAATTAGTTATCGTTTAACGTACAATTATTTATTCATCTAAATTGTTTATTATAAATCTGAATTTCTTTTGTAAATACTCAACGTTTAATGAACAATTATTTATTTATCTAAATTGTTTATTATAAATCTGAATTTCTTGAGTAATTACTTAACGAATAATGTACAATTATTTATTCATCTAAATTGTTTATTATAAATCTGAATTTCTTTTGTAAATACTCAACGTTTAATGAACAATTATTTATCTATATCTATATTTCTTATTACAAATCTGAACTTATTGTGTAATTACTTGAAGTTCAAAGAGCAATTATTTATCTAAATTGTTTATTATAAATCTGAACTTAGTATAATTACTTAAAGTTTAATGGACAATTATTTATTCATCTAAATTGTTTATTATAAATCTGAACTTGTGTAATTACTTGACGCTTAATGGACAATTATTTATTTATCTAAAGTGTTTATTATAAATCTGAACTTATTGTGTATTTACTTAACGTTTAATGGACAATTATTTATTTATCTAAATTGTTTATAATAAATCTGAACTTATCGTTTAATTACTTAAAGTTCAAAGAGAATTTATTCATCTAAATTGTTTATTATAAATCTCAACTTATTGTGTAATTAGTTATCGTTTAACGTACAATTATTTATTCATCTAAATTGTTTATTATAAATCTGAATTTCTTTTGTAAATACTCAACGTTTAATGAACAATTATTTATTTATCTAAATTGTTTATTATAAATCTGAATTTCTTGAGTAATTACTTAACGAATAATGTACACTTATTTATTCATCTAAATTGTTTATTATAAATCTGAATTTCTTTTGTAAATACTCAATGTTTAATGAACAATTATTTATCTATATAAATTGTTTATTATAAATCTGAATTTCTTTTGTAAATACTCAACGTTTAATGAACAATTATTTATTTATCTAAATTGTTTATTATAAATCTGAATTTCTTGAGTAATTACTTAACGAATAATGTACAATTATCTATTTATCTAAATTGTTTATTATAAATCTGAATTTCTTTTGTAAATACTCAACGTTTAATGAACAATTATTTATTTATCTAAATTGTTTATTATAAATCTGAATTTCTTGAGTAATTACTTAACGAATAATGTACAATTATTTATTTATCTAAATTGTTTATTATAAATCTGAATTTCTTTTGTAAATACTCAACGTTTAATGAACAATTATTTATTTATCTAAATTGTTTATTATAAATCTGAATTTCTTTTGTAAATACTCAACGTTTAATGAACAATTATTTATTTATCTAAATTGTTTATTATAAATCTGAATTTCTTTTGTAAATACTCAACGTTTAATGAACAATTATTTATTTATCTAAATTGTTTATTATAAATCTGAATTTCTTGAGTAATTACTTAACGAATAATGTACAATTATTTATTTATCTAAATTGTTTATTATAAATCTGAATTTCTTTTGTAAATACTCAACGTTTAATGAACAATTATTTATTTATCTAAATTGTTTATTATAAATCTGAATTTCTTGAGTAATTACTTAACGAATAATGTACAATTATTTATTTATCTAAATTGTTTATTATAAATCTGAATTTCTTTTGTAAATACTCAACGTTTAATGAACAATTATTTATTTATCTAAATTGTTTATTATAAATCTGAATTTCTTTTGTAAATACTCAACGTTTAATGAACAATTATTTATTTATATAAATTGTTTATTATAAATCTGAATTTCTTTTGTAAATACTAAACGTTTAATGAACAATTATTTATTTATCCAAATTGTTTATTATAAATCTGAATTTCTTGAGTAATTACTTAACGAATAATGTACAATTATTTATTTATCTAAATTGTTTATTATAAATCTGAATTTCTTTTGTAAATACTCAACGTTTAATGAACAATTATTTATTTATCTAAATTTTTTATTATAAATCTGAATTTCTTGAGTAATTACTTAACGAATAATGTACAATTATTTATTTATCTAAATTGTTTATTATAAATCTGAATTTCTTTTGTAAATACTCAACGTTTAATGAACAATTATTTATTTATCTAAATTTTTTATTATAAATCTGAATTTCTTGAGTAATTACTTAACGAATAATGTACAATTATTTATTTATCTAAATTGTTTATTATAAATCTGAATTTCTTTTGTAAATACTCAACGTTTAATGAACAATTATTTATTTATCTAAATTAATTTATTATAAATCTGAATTTCTTGAGTAATTACTTAACGAATAATGTACAATTATTTATTTATCTAAATTGTTTATTATAGATCTGAACTTATTGTGTAATTACTTAACGTTTAATGGACAATTATTTATTTATCTAAATTGTTTATTATAAATCTGAATTTCTTTTGTAAATACTCAACGTTTAATGAACAATTATTTATTTATATAAATTGTTTATTATAAATCTGAATTTCTTTTGTAAATACTCAACGTTTAATGAACAATTATTTATTTATCTAAATTGTTTATTATAAATCTGAATTTCTTGAGTAATTACTTAACGAATAATGTACAATTATTTATTTATCTAAATTGTTTATTATAAATCTGAATTTCTTTTGTAAATACTCAACGTTTAATGAACAATTATTTATTTATCTAAATTGTTTATTATAAATCTGAATTTCTTGAGTAATTACTTAACGAATAATGTACAATTATTTATTTATCTAAATTGTTTATTATAAATCTGAATTTCTTTTGTAAATACTCAACGTTTAATGAACAATTATTTATTTATATAAATTGTTTATTATAAATCTGAATTTCTTGAGTAATTACTTAACGAATAATGTACAATTATTTATTTATCTAAATTGTTTATTATAAATCTGAATTTCTTTTGTAAATACTCAACGTTTAATGAACAATTATTTATTTATCTAAATTGTTTATTATAAATCTGAATTTCTTGAGTAATTACTTAACGAATAATGTACAATTATTTATTTATCTAAATTGTTTATTATAAATCTGAACTTATTGTGTAATTACTTAACGTTTAATGGACAATTATTTATTTATATAAATTGTTTATTATAAATCTGAATTTCTTTTGTAAATACTCAACGTTTAATGAACAATTATTTATTTATCTAAATTGTTTATTATAAATCTGAATTTCTTGAGTAATTACTTAACGAATAATGTACAATTATTTATTTATCTAAATTGTTTATTATAAATCTGAATTTCTTTTGTAAATACTCAACGTTTAATGAACAATTATTTATTTATCTAAATTGTTTATTATAAATCTGAATTTCTTGAGTAATTACTTAACGAATAATGTACAATTATTTATTTATCTAAATTGTTTATTATAAATCTGAACTTATTGTGTAATTACTTAACGCGTAATGAACGAGTATCTATTTATCAAAATTGTTTATCATGAATTCGTAATTAATTTTAATTACTTAACGTTTAATGGATAAAGATTGTCTTTCGTTAAGTGTTACTGTTTACGTGATATTTCAAAAGAAACACGCACATGTCCATACATACTGTATATCCTATACAAGCATCCTGTATTTTAAAGAGCAAGTGCCTGGATATATATATATATATATATATATATATATATATATATATATATATATATATATATATACATATATTATTATTATCATTATAATTATTATTACTAGCCAAGCTACAACCCTAGTTGGAAAAGCAGGATGCTGTAAGCCCAAGGGCTCCAAAAGGGAAAAATAGCCCAGTGAGGAAAGGAAATAAGGAAATAGATAAACAAATATTTATATATATACACATACAGTACATATAAAATATAAATTTCTATAAATATGTATATGTATATATATAATATATATATATATATATATATATATATATATATTATATATATATATATATATATATATATATATATATATATCTTTTCGGTCACGCTCAGATGTTTCCGTCCCTCGGGAAGGAGAGAGGGAGTAGTCACACTATGATGAAAGGGGATTGCATATGTGAGCATATATATCAAAATATTTAGCCGTCTTTTTATAAAGGTCGCAAACATATCTAAATATTTAGACGTCATTTTGCCTCCCCATTAAACAGATTAAACTAATGTTCCCGGCTGGGATCGATCTGCTGCCATGCGAATGCTATACGAACGCGTTACCACTGTACTACCCAGGAGTAATACCTGATGTGGCCGATGCGATAACGTCCCTGATTAGTGAACGCCAGACTGGGGTTCGAGACCTACTCAAACTCTTTAGTTCCTTTGATCGCTGCAACCTTCCCTTCCTTGTGGGCTAAGGATGGGGAGCTTGGGCGAGCCTATAGGTTTATCTGCTAAGTCATAAGCAGCCTGGCCCTCCTTGATTCTAGCTTGGGTGGAGAGGGGGCTCGGGTGCTGTTCATATGTATATATGGTCAGTCTCCAAGACATTGTCCTGCTTGATAGGGCAATGCCACTGTCCTTTGCTTCTGCAATTCAAGAGCGGTCTTTAAACATTCTAATAGGGCGCTGATCATATGTATATATGGTCAGTCTCTAGGGCATTGTCCTGCTTGATAGGGCAATTTTACTGTCCCTTGCCTTTGCCATTCATGAGCGGCCTTTAAACCTTCAAACATTACGATTGAAAAGTCAAATAAGAATCAACAGAACTCAAGAGAAAAGGGAAATTCAAGCATCATCAACATGTTATTATTATTATTATTATTATTATTATTATTATTATTATTATTAGCCAAGCTACAACCCTAGTTGGAAAAGCAAGATGCTATAAGCCCAAGGGCTCCAACAGGGAAAAATAACCCAGTGTGGAAAGGAAATAAGGAAACAAATAAAGGATGAGAACAAATTAACAATCAAACATTCTAAAAAACAGTAACAACGTCAAAACAGATATGTCATATATAAACTATAAAAAGACTCATGTCAGCCTGTTCATCATAAAAACATTTGCTGCAAGTTTGATCTTTTGAAGTTCTACTGATTCAACTACCC